>NC_085136.1:182675320-182760332 GCF_035046485.1 Aedes albopictus | reverse complement strand
CAAGGGAAAAATTAAGATTCTGTCAGGACCTTCCTGGGTTTATTTGTAATTTCATTAGTGATAACGTAATCCTGATAGTTTCTTCTTCTTCTTTATGACTCGACGTTCGCATTGGAACTAGGCCTGCCTCTCTTCAACTTAGTGTTCTTAGAGCACTTCCACAGTTTTTAATTGAAGGGCTCTCTTTGCCTGCCATTGCATGAATTTGTACATTGTGTGGCCAGGGATTCGAGAAAATTTTCCCGACCGGAACGGGAATCGAACCCGCCGTTTCCGGATTGGCGATCCATAGCCTTAACCACTAGGCTAACTGGAAACCTGGTAGTTACAGAGCTATTTTTCAAGTCGAGGTTAAGAGTTAAGCGTGTCAACATCAGTGCTATACATAATAGCAGTTTGTTTAAAGAATGCCTTTATTCTGTTAAGCTGCTAGTACACAGGGTCAAATATTCGTCCAAAAAGAAACCAATGCTCAAACATCTTGTTTGACTCGATCGAATTTTCATTAGTGTCAAACTGATGTTGTTTCTTGAGTTCTTTCCTTGTCAAATATTTGACCTTGTGTACTACGGTCCACTGCACGAATTTATTCTGGCCTGCTTACTCTCACAGGAAATTTGACGTTTGAGAGGTGTCGGCACCGCTCAAACGTCAAATTTCGTGTGAGAGTAAGCAGGCCAGCATAAATTCGTGCAGTGGACCACTGGCCTTAGTGATGTTATGTCGTGAATGTATTTAGTAAAACCCTTGTTCGATAGAAACTTGATTATCCGCAAAAAGTTTATAAACATAAGGTAAGTTGTAGAGAAAGAATGCATTCAAAAATAAATAATAGTATGACATATGGGGACGGAGGACTGAAAATTACAAATTTGTGCGTGACACAATTTATTGACGCTTCCTTATTTTTTCCTTGAACCGATGTAAAGCTTGCTGATGCACCAAATTAATCAATTTGAGCCACTGTGCTCCGAAATCTGGCTTACCTCGAGACTTTTGTACTCGTTTGACAATTCTGTCCACTCTTTCACATAGTCTTCTAATTTCACTTCCATGATGGCAAAACAATTTTTATAGAATATACGGGATCGCGAAATATATCCGTTATGGCTTCCCCATCAAAGTCAAGAGCGTAGCATCAAAAACAATATCAATAACGCATTTTCTGCACTAAAATACCCACTTCGTAAGAACACAACACCACCGCATACCGGAGAGGTAATGAATGAATGAAAAATACGAAAAATGCGAGAAGGTTCTCAAAGGCGCCGGAGTACTCTCTAAAATAAAAACTCTCATTTTTAAGTAACGTCCATGCCGCACATGGACTGTGTTGGAAACACACATTTTTTTAAATTGCTCGTACGCTCACATTTTTGCAAAATATCAATATTTTTCAGTATTTGAAGGTGGTTTATATACCCAGTGAGGTTGCCATGTCGAAATTATTGCAAAATACATGCTCATGTGAGCGTACGAGCAATTTAAAAAAAATGTGTGTTTCCAACACAGTCATGTGCGGCATGGATGTTTACTAAAAATGTGCAGGCCGAACACATTTTTGAGCGTACACTGAACGAAAACCCCATCCCTAAAGACACTGTATGCTAAAGACACGAAATCTGATGATTGTTGCTATTGATGATGATTGTCGCGTGATGACGATGATGCTGTCGAGCAATGCTTTTAAAGTGCGTTTGACAGGTCTCCTGCTCGATTGGAATGACATTGACAGCAAATTTGGAATTCCAATTTGAACATTTCGTGTCTTTGCATATAGTGTCTTTACCCATCCCAAAATCGACTGATTTGTCCGACCATCCAGTCCAAATTGCCAAAATCGTGTTTTCGAATGACGAATCAGTCATACGGCAATCATCCTAAAAAGCGGATGACGATCATCTTATGCGCGTATGAGTCGACGCACGCTATGTGAATGAATATTAGTTTCAGAGCGAAGGCTACACAGATGCATCGAAGTTATTCATCGATAGCGTAACAAGTTCCTTGATCGTGACACCCGGGTCGTTGACGATATTGCTTCGCATGTCTTGGACATGCCAACTTTTTTGAAAAGGATGCCCGCAAGGGTATCCTGGCCACTAAGTACATCATTTTTGATAAAGATAGCGGTGACATTAATATTATCAATCGCTAAAAAAGAAGGTTGATCGACCATATGGTCGACATTCTATTTTCATATCACTGTCATCCGGTTTTAGGATGACATCATTCGGTCGGCGGACCATACGGTTTCCAACCGAATGTCGTTAAGGGGCGTGATCGTATCGCCTCTCAGTCGATCTTGGGCGGGGGGTTTCGTTCAGTGTAGCCGTTTTTGCGTACACGGTAAAAATTCTGCACGCTCGATTCAAGGGAAAAATCCATTAATTATTCAACATATCAATCAACATGATCAGAAATGCTTTATCCTTTGAATTCACAATGCTGTCACTGTTGACCTAAGAACCAAAACAAACCCACCGGAGAAGCAACTGAAAATCACTTCGATTTGCACTAATGTACAAAGCTATACGATCTGATATGAAAATTTCGTGATTTAGAAATGACTGCTTTATACATAAAAGTAAATCTAGTTGACAGATGGTAGAGAGTGTTTCGCTTCGATTCACAGCTTTCTAACAGTTGTGAAGTAGAGTAGTGGTAATCACGGTAAAAATTCTGCACGCTCGATTCAAGGGAAAAATCCATTAATTATTCAACATATCAATCAACATGATCAGAAATGCTTTATCCTTTGAATTCACAATGCTGTCACTGTTGACCTAAGAACCAAAACAAACCCACCGGAGAAGCAACTGAAAATCACTTCGATTTGCACTAATGTACAAAGCTATACGATCTGATATGAAAATTTCTTGATTTAGAAATGACTGCTTTATACATAAAAGTAAATCTAGTTGACAGATGGTAGAGAGTGTTTCGCTTTGATTCACAGCTTTCTAACAGTTGTGAAGTAGAGTAGTGGTAAGGCTAGAGATCATAACGGTCAAGGTCCGAGTATCAAATCTGGGTTTGGGACGAACAGGGACAACTATTTTTTTTTATTTTCGTTTTCAAATCAAAACATTGTCAACAACGTATTTAAGCGATGTTCCATTGAAATTGAAGAGGCATTGGATGTTACTTTCAAAATGATATTCAAATGATGCCGAATTGATAGGCAAGTAGTGCGAAATCAAGTGCCAATCCCCTCATATCAGCGTGCAGATTTTTTACCGTGAAGGCTAGAGATCATAACGGTCAAGGTCCGAGTATCAAATCTGGGTTTGGGACGAACAGGGACAACTATTTTTTTTATTTTCGTTTTCAAATCAAAACATTGTCAACAACGTATTGAAGCGATGTTCCATTGAAATTGAAGAGGCATTGGATGTTACTTTCAAAATGATATTCAAATGATGCCGAATTGATAGGCAAGTAGTGCGAAATCAAGTGCCAATCCCCTCATATCAGCGTGCAGATTTTTTACCGTGTATGAGCCAATTTTACGAAATGACAACAATAAGCCATAAGCCATTTTACGAGACGTTTCAGAACAGCTGATCGCAGCAGCGGCGTCAACTGACAGAATTCCACGCACGTTTGTTTTGCTGGAATATCGTGTAATTTTTGAAAAGGTACTTGTTCGATAAATTGGAGATATGAGAAATTTGAGCCAAAATAGGCTCAAAAGCTGTCGTAAAAGCAATACAAAACTCAATAATTAATCAGGTATTTTTTTCGTTGCGATTCACTCGTTAACTTGCGAAAAGAAATTAAATAAAAATTTCAAATTATTGTTTTAGCCAGTTTCAAAAACTACGCTTGACTTGCGCGCAGTCATTAACCATCATCAACCGGATGATGATTGAAAACGTAAACATCAGAGCGCGGAGTTCTGTCGTTTGACTAGCCTCATAAAATAGACTATGTTGATGATGATATTGGTTTTCACTATAGACACTATAGATTCCATAGACTCGCGGAGACATGGTTGAGCAATACGATTTTAGTGTGTTTTGCGGTGAATTTAGAGTGTACCGAGCGAATATGACGTCACGCAATCCATTGCCGCTATAGACCACCTCACAGTGAAATTCTATCTCTTTTGCTCCTTCAGAGAGTTTGAAAACAACAGGACCAGTACCTGTTAAATTTGACAGGTGTTGGTCCTGTTGTTTTCTAATTTCCCGTAGGAGAGAAAGAGAGCGATTTCTTGATGACGTCACCGTGCAATGGGCAATTGAAATCGTGACGTCATGCTCGTTTGGCTACACGAACTGACAGTTCGTTTGGCTACAGTTGTCTTCGCTATAGACACTATAGATTCCATACCCAAGTAACCACTAAGCCGTAAAAATTGGCACCAAGTTGGTTCTATATCCACATGAAGAGCAATGTTAACAGAGCTCATTAGAATTACATCCTATAATAGATCTGCTTAAAAGCCAATTTTGGCGAAATATTCGGCTGATATACGGCCAGCTTCAATCTGCGTACCGAGTCTCTGGTGAAAGAGTTGTCAAAAATGGGTCAAGAAAAAAGAAAAAAAAAAGTTATTTACTTTCTTTACACACTAAGATTCAGATGTTCCAGCTCAGTAATTTTTTCACTGAGTTCAGTATTTTTTTTATCTTTTTACTGAGTTTTCAACAGCAGATTTATATCGGTACACTCGGTTATCGTATTTACCGTTCACCAGTAACGATATTTACCGTGTATCAGTAACTTTTGACAGTTTGTTATCTGAGCTCGGTAACTCATTTACAGAATATCCGCAAAAGAAACAACCGAGCGTACCGAGTTAAATCTGCTGTTGAGAACTCAGTAAAAAGATGGAAAAAAATGCCGAGCTGATCTTAGTGTGTATTTTTTTCTCCGAATGTTTTCCATCGAAGTCTACTTTTCTTCGATTTTTACGGCCTGATCCAGATTCGATCTGATGTCCTCGGGGTTGTTAGTCTTAAGTGGATGTCGTCACGTTTCTCATCTGCTCCATCGATGCACCAAGAGATCGGTTTGCTCAGCACCGTATTTAAGGAAAAGAAGGCAACAAGTTGGGACAGCATTGATGTTTCGATCCGAATGTTCCGGATGATCCGATGTTCGGATCTGAAATCGGGCACAATGTGGCCGCATTGGAAATGTATAAAATGGTTTTATGTAGGGTGGAGAGATCTGCAGGAGATGCAGCTATAGGGAAGTTTGGGAGGTTGACGAGGTTCCGTAATAAGAGGAATAAAAATGGGGCCCATCGATTAGTTTTGGTGTTCGTCTGTAGGAAAAACGATTGAAACTCCACAGGTAAACATCCGACGAGACATCCGATGCATTTATATCATAATCAAGGAAGCAGCTATACATTTTTTGTTTCCATTTAATGCTTGAAGTGTCCGACGACAAGCTTCCACCGCCCTATCGATCGTACGAAGTTTTCGAGGAGATTTTATTGTTTTGCTTCGGTTCAGTTTTGTTTTGCTTGAAATCAGCTTTGATTGATGTAAACGTCATGCACGCCAAGCCTTTTAACAGCACTGTCAGGCTTCTTATTCGGCTGATAGACACTGGGTTTACAAGCACTATAGCATAGCGTCATATACAAATATACGGCTCATTTCAGTGCTTACTATTTATAATGCCTAAGAGCATTTGAAAATTTCCTACTGAGCCTATTGACACGAAAAAGCTGCTGTATGACCTTTAGACCGCTTACGCTAGTGCTTAGTGGTTACTTGGGTAGACTCGCGGAGGCGAAGACAACTGTAGCCAAACGAACTGTCAGTTCGTGTAGCCAAACGAGCATGACGTCACGATTTCAATAGCGGCAATGGATTGCGTGACGTCATATTCGCTCGGTACACTCTAAATTCACCGCAAAACACACTAAAATCGTATTGCTCAACCATGTCTCCGCGAGTCTATGGAATCTATAGTGTCTATAGTCTTCGCCTCCGCGAGTCTATGGAATCTATAGTGTCTATAGTTTTCACGGGTTATGAGCCATTTTACGAGACGTTTCGGATCAGCTGAGTGTCGCGGACTGACTCAATATGCTCTCTCAGCGGGAGCCAAACATCGGGAGCCAAACATTGAAGATTGAGGTTATGTTACACCTTTTTGAACCTGTGTGATTGATTGAAGAGTATTGTTATCTAGGTGCGGCGGATGTAATCAAAACTGTTGTCACGATATCTCCATTTGCCGCTGTCAAGCCGTTGGAAAGCGAGGAGAAGGATAAACATTGTTTTGAGCCTATTTCAGGAAATTTTTTTACAACTATCCATCAAAATTTCCATCGCGAATGGAAACTAATAAACTTTTAACACGAGAACACAATTGGAATAATGGTGGATTGATCATGTTTACCATTTCCGAACAGCGTCGCGACGGCGTGTTTGACAACCGCGCTGAGAGAGGTGATTGCAAGAAAATTGAACGCTCGTGCGTGTTTACAAGCTGTGTGCCGGGAGTGTGTAGGTGTGTGTTAGCTAGCTTGAAAAATAAAACCGCTTCTATTCGCACCACTCAGCGGATCAGCTGATCGCTCATTTCATGAATGAAAATTTGACAGGAGGTTGCGCCCAAGCCCGTGAGTGTTAATATCAATATCAACACTGTTGTCGTTTCGTAAAATAGACTATTGGACACTACCTCCTGTCAAAATTCATTCATAAAATCGGCTCGTAAAATAGACTACACGGAACCGCCAAACTACCCAAAATTGAGTTCTTTTGATGCAATCCCATAGTTCGGCCCAATAAGCCAAATTTGAGTAAATCGATTAAACTCACACTAGGTAAATTGCCTTCACCTCCAGCAAAAACATTTACTTAAGAGTAGGTAAATTCAACCCAAGACCCCCCCCTCATTCAACCCAAATTTGAGTAAACCTGCATTTACCCAAAATTGGCTTATTGGGCTCAAGGACCCCCGTTGGGTAGATGCATCTCTGTTTGTTTTTGACAACATCGGTGAGGGAATAAGGGAAAACAACCTAATTTTGGGTAACTAGTTTATTCGATATACTCAGCTTTGAGTAAAATCAACCCAAAAATTAGGTAGTTTGATTTCTCCGTGTATAGTCTATTTTATGAGGCTAGTCAAACGACAGAAGTACGCGCTCTGATGTTTACGTTTTCAATCATCATCCGGTTGATGATGGTTAATGACTGTGCGCAAGTCAAGCGTAGTTTTTGAAACTGGCTAAAACCCTCGCTAAAACCATAATTAGATTTTTTTTATTTATTTTTTTTCGCAAGTTAACGAGTGAATCGCAACAAAAAAATACCTTATTAATTATTGAGTTTCGTGTTGCTTTTACGACAGCTTTTGAGCCTATTTTGGCCCAAATTTCTCATATCTCCAATTTATCGAACAAGTACCTTTTCAAAAATTACACGATATTCCAGCAAAACAAACGTGCGTGGAATTCTGTCAGTTGACGCCGCTGCTGCGATCAGCTGTTCTGAAACGTCTCGTAAAATGGCTTATAGCAGGGGGCCAGCAAAAGGCAAAATCCCCGTAGCTCACAACAAAAACACGTTCAAAATTGTTTGTGCTGAAAACTGATGCGTTACACAATTTCTTACTGATTTATTTGTTATCTTCGCGTTGTCGTGTAATTTCGAACGATTGCACGCCAAAATTTTCGTAACCTTTTGCTAGTTTTACACGTTTTACTCAAGTAATAATTTATGATAATGACTAATTCGCAGATGTCGTGCACTTCCCAGATCTGTCAGAGTGCCCAAAAGTGTCAATTTCCCAAACATGTCAAATTCATGTGGGCTACACTGAACGAAAACTCCCGCCATGAATATTCAGATTTTTGCCTCATCCGAGCCCCATGCCTTTTATCAGAGAAAACTTGGATGATTTTTCATTCGATTCAGCTTCCATCAAAATAAAAACAATTTGAATGTTCACCATCCTAAAAAAGGATGATTATCATTGCTACTGCAGAAGCCAATATATGAATGATATTCATTCATTTTCTGGCTCATTTTGGTATGGGGTCTGTTTTATATAGTACAAATATTCAACTATTGAAAAGAAAAACTGAAAACACCAATTTCAAATAGATTTCTTCACTTTATTCATTTACTATACATTAATAAACGCGAGAATATACGTGCGTGGATCCCTCGGTGGATCCGGCCATATCGCTGGATGTAATTTTGGACGCATACCTCCTGTAAATAAATATTAATTACTCGCCCAATCATATTTGGAAAATGATTTGATAAGCCTAAAATAGTCGGATCCTAGGTCGGATCTTACCTTGCTTGACGTGTGGGCCACAGTTTGTTGAATTTCCTCCACCAACGGATCTCTCCGGAAACAAAATACTTTTTACAAACTCCAACATCGCCACACTGTTTTTTTTTTAAGAAAGACAGCTGTTGATCTAAAATTGAATGATTTTCGATATAGGACATAGATGGAAATGCTTTCAGATGTTTTTGTGATGATAATCAGTCACAACAAACCCCAAGCAACAAATCATTCATTATCTGTGTCAATTTTAATATTATAACAGGATGATTTTTATTCGATAACACGCAGTAAAATCATTCTACACTGAAATCATTCAAAATTCAGATTCTGCAGATTTGAACCGTACCGAATGAAGAATCATTCTTTATACGGCGGGGGATTTCGTTCAGTGTACGGCACATCTATTCGTGGTTGACGTCCGCGCTACCCCGCTGGCTTATAGGCAACTCCAACGGGAGCTAACGATCCCTCCGCATCTGGTGGCAGGAATGAGAAACCTATGAAAAGAGGGGCTCCGCCAAAATTTGCCATTGCGCAGCATAGGCAAACTGCACTTAAGTTTTTTAAATTTTTCACTTTTTCATATCGAATTCCGCATCGTAGAGAAACAAACGAGCCCTTTTTGAAAAGAAAATCTAATTCTCTTTCAGATGCGTTTAGATCCGGTAGGTACTTACGAACAACTTATGTGATTAATTTGAGGATCTCTTGTTATGCCTCCGGCGGGCAATCTTCCGGATTTTTTGTTAGCTGGTCAATCCGGTGTCTGTCGCCGTGGGCATCGAGATTGATGATAATAGAAGCCATTCGCCCCCAAAACGACGATTCGACCGCTTGGGAGTGTTGTCGTCGTCGTGATGGTGCTTCCCGAAAGCAATGTCAAATTCGTTCGGGGTTTCAAAACATTGGAAAGAAATTAATTATTTTTACAGTCAGATTGAGATTTACGAGTAAATGAGTGTGATCCGAAGGTATAACTGTTTATTCTGAGCATAACAGTATTTTTTACGGCAGTGGAAACTAATTAGAAGTACGATATTTCTGGGTCTGAAAATCGTTCAGGCGAAGTGGATAGCAAATCTAACCTAGAATATCCTACAATTCTAACCTCAACTCCTCACTTGCACAAGCCGGATCTCATTTTTCACGGAAATGGTGGAACAAAATGCAAAACTAATGTACGTGCGACCGAGGGAATTGAAAGTTCTACCATTCCCACTTAAAAAAATTGTCGGATGTGGGTTGTAAGTAGGAAAAATAAAATAATTCCCCCAACAGATTATGTTGATAGGTATGTAAAAAAAGGTAAACATCATCAGTTCGGTAGTTGCGCTACCGAAACAAAGATGGGTAACAGTATGTTTTGTTTTGCCCTTGAAAGCCAATTACCAATGGAAAATAGCAACCACCAAGGCAAAATATGAGTTAATTTTGAAAACGAAAAATTGAATTTTTGATGTAAACAAACGATTTTCACCTTATCTCACTTAGCGCCTCTACAATTGGGGGTCATCCGAATTCACCTATACCGAGGATTGTTCACAATCTGCGAACTTGACTGCGGAAAAAACGCGACCATGACGCCGCTGGTAATATACTAGTGAGAAAAGGAAAAAAGCAAAAAATAGTTATGAATTTGTGCAGATTTGTATTGGCGCATCACTATATAGCAAACTTTTATGAGAAATTAGGCTCTCACATCATAGAGGCAATTATTAAAAGGCATCTCACTAGATAAAAAATGACTTCCATGCAATAAATCAGAAAATATCGCCATTTGAAAATCAATGACAACATTTTTTTAATTGGTTCTAAACATAGTTTTACAGCATTTAGAAACGTTCAAACTAATAAAACTTTACAAATTTTGCAGAAATAATGACATTCTAATGTAAAATCACAAACTTTTCATAACTAACGCAGATGTGTTAGTGGGTCTCGTTATTGACATTTGCGGGAATATCTTACCTTGGTATACCACGCAGAAAAATGGCGCTTGTTTAAAACAATAAAACGCATGGTTGATTTTCAAACTGAGAATTTACTTATTCCAAAGTTATATTTAATTGTTTTCATTTAGAGTTTATCGATAAAAACAACCGATTACCATCATTTCATATAATGTCAAAAATTTCATTTGTTTCAACAAAATAAAAACCATAAACATGGTCCGAAAGCACTCACACACCTATAAAATGCTTACCCCAACATCGCCACAACGAAGAAGGTGCAGCAAATCCATCACGCCAACTTCCAAGTGCAGCTTTGGTCGTGATGGATAACGCGCAGGTACTCACGACAGCATCCACAAAAAGTTGATCGGCTTCGCCTTTTTTGTCTTTTTTTAGTCGTTCTCCCCATCCGCTCACCGACGGTCTAAAAATAGATTTCCGAGCTGCCGTCACCAACACAATCACATTCCGGGTTTGTTAGTCACAAAAGTGCAGTCGTTTAAAACAATCTGTTATTTTATGTTGAAACTACCAAATCTCTGTTTGTTCTAACAAACTGTCAAAAATTTCGTCAAATGAAAACATTTGTATTATCAAACAGTTGCAACAGTTTAGTTTAAACTAGAAATCAGTGTCGCTATAGTAAACTGAAAAATCGGTTGATTTGAACTAGAATTTTTTTTTTTTTTTATCTGTATTAACGAGATTTTTAGCCCTAGGCTAGTTCATCTCGGGAATTTAATTATGTTTACAATTTATTTTACTGCGTGTATTTAGATATTCTCCGTGCAGTTGAAACCCGGAATTTTCGACTAGCAAAGTTGGATTTTTCTCACCCACATTAGATGCGCGAGCAATCCGTGGTATCAAACGTGCCGCTGCATAGCGCAAGCAAATATTTTATTACCAGCGGTACATTGTCTTTCGAAACCATCGTACCGCTGCATCGCGCGAGCAAAATGCACATTAAAAAATTTCTAGTCAGAAAACGCTCCATTTCCCACGCTTCCTCGGTAAGGGTAGAGTGGCTTTAACTTAGAGTGGCGTCAATGTCAAAATTGGAACAGCGATCATCTGTCAAATTCATACAAATTCCTGTTCCAAACGAGCAGGAGGCCTGTCAAAATGGGAGCATGACGACACTCTCCCTTCCAGTCACTCTAGGTAAGGGATCCCAGCACGGAGGAAGTTAGGCGTTCGACACTGTTAGGCATTTGTTAGTTATGTTGCTCATCGAAAAATTTTCGAGAGCATAAATCATAACCCCGAATTTATGCTGAATGTTCGATTTTTTCGCGCGTCATTGACAGTTGAGCAAATGGCAGTGGAAAAAAACTTTGATAGTTGCGGCAGCTTAAAAATCGCGTTCGTCGGTCGAGAAAATGAGAAAAATTTGCGCGTCTCAATTAGTTTAAACTCGTAGGAACCATTTCAGTCGTTCCGTCGTCCAACCCGTCAGTTCCTCGTCGCTGCTGCTGGCCAAGTTCGGTTCGTTCTTTTCGCACTGTCGCCGGAACCAGTAATCACCAAAACAGTGTCCGATTCCGTTAAGTTTGGCCTCATCGTGTCGGTGAGTCACTTTAATTTTAATTCAATTTCAATTCAGTTTTAATTTAATGTAGATTTAATTCCAATTTAATTTTAATTAATTTTAATTTAATTTTAATTTAATTTTAATTTAATTTTAATTTAATTTTAATTTAATTTTAATTTAATTTCAATTTAATTTTAATTTAATTTTAATTTAATTTTAATTTAATTTTAATTTAATTTTAATTTAATTTTAATTTAATTTTAATTTAATTTTAATTTAATTTTAATTTAATTTTAATTTAATTTTAATTTAATTTTAATTTAATTTTAATTTAATTTTAATTTAATTTTAATTTAATTTTAATTTAATTTTAATTAAATTTTAATTTAATTTTAATTTAATTTTAATTTAATTTTAATTTAATTTTAATTTAATTTTAATTTAATTTTAATTTAATTTTAATTTAATTTTTATTTAATTTTAATTTAATTTTAATTTAATTTTAATTTAATTTTAATTTAATTTTAATTTAATTTTAATTTAATTTTAATTTAATTTTAATTTAATTTTAATTTAATTTTAATTTAATTTTAATTTAATTTTAATTTAATTTTAATTTAATTTTAATTTAATTTTAATTTTAATTTAATTTTAATTTAATTTTACTTTAATTTTAATTTAATTTTAATTTAATTTTAATTTAATTTTAATTTAATTTTAATTTAATTTTAATTTAATTTTAATTTAATTTTAATTTAATTTTAATTTAATTTTAATTTAATTTTAATTTAATTTTAATTTAATTTTAATTTAATTTTAATTTAATTTTAATTTAATTTAAATTTAATTTTAATTTAATTTTAATTTAATTTTAATTTAATTTTAATTAAATTTTAATTTAATTTTAATTTAATTTTAATTTAATTTTAATTTAATTTTAATTTAATTTTAATTTAATTTTAATTTAATTTTAATTTAATTTTAATTTAATTTTAATTTCATTTTAATTTAATTTTAATTTAATTTTAATTTAATTTTAATTTAATTTTAATTTAATTTTAATTTAATTTTAATTTAATTTTAATTTAATTTTAATTTAATTTTAATTTAATTTTAATTTAATTTTAATTTAATTTTAATTTAATTTTAATTTAATTTTAATTTAATTTTAATTTAATTTTAATTTAATTTTAATTTAATTTTAATTTAATTTTAATTTAATTTTAATTTAATTTTAATTTAATTTTAATTCAATTTTAATTTAATTTTAATTTAATTTTAATTTAATTTTAATTTAATTTTAATTTAATTTTAATTTAATTTTAATTTAATTTTAATTTAATTTTAATTTAATTTTAATTTAATTTTAATTTAATTTTAACTTAATTTTAATTTAATTTTAATTTTAATTTTAATTTTAATTTAATTTTAATTTTAATTTTAATTTTAATTTTACTTTTACTTTTAATTTTAATTTTAATTTTAATTTTAATTTCAATTTCAATTTCAATTTCAATTTCAATTTCAATTTCAATTTCAATTTCAATTTCAATTTCAATTTCAATTTTAATTTTAATTTCAATTTCAATTTCAATTTCAATTTCAATTTCAATTTCAACTTAATTTTAATTTAATTTTAATTTTAATTTTAATTTTAATTTAATTTTAATTTAATTTTAATTTAATTTTAATTTAATTTTAATTTAATTTTAATTAAATTTTAATTAAATTTTAATTTAATTTTAATTTAATTTTAATTTTAATTTTAATTTTAATTTTATTTTAATTTTAATTTTAATTTTAATTTTAATTTTAATTTTAATTTTAATTTTAATTTTAATTTTAATTTTAATTTTAATTTTAATTTTAATTTTAATTTTAATTTTAATTTTAATTTTAATTTTAATTTTAATTTTAATTTTAATTTTAATTTTAATTTTAATTTTAATTTTAATTTTAATTTTAATTTTAATTTTAATTTTAATTTTAATTTTAATTTTAATTTTAATTTTAATTTTAATTTTAATTTTAATTTTAATTTTAATTTTAATTTTAATTTTAATTTTAATTTTAATTTTAATTTTAATTTTAATTTTAATTTTAATTTTAATTTTAATTTTAATTTTAATTTTAATTTTAATTTTAATTTTAATTTTAATTTTAATTTTAATTTTAATTTTAATTTTAATTTTAATTTTAATTTTAATTTTAATTTTAATTTTAATTTTAATTTTAATTTTAATTTTAATTTTAATTTTAATTTTAATTTTAATTTTAATTTTAATTTTAATTTTAATTTTAATTTTAATTTTAATTTTAATTTTAATTTTAATTTTAATTTTAATTTTAATTTTAATTTTAATTTTAATTTTAATTTTAATTTTAATTTTAATTTTAATTTTAATTTTAATTTTAATTTTAATTTTAATTTTAATTTTAATTTTAATTTTAATTTTAATTTTAATTTTAATTTTAATTTTAATTTTAATTTTAATTTTAATTTTAATTTTAATTTTAATTTTAATTTTAATTTTAATTTTAATTTTAATTTTAATTTTAATTTTAATTTTAATTTTAATTTTAATTTTAATTTTAATTTTAATTTTAATTTTAATTTTAATTTTAATTTTAATTTTAATTTTAATTTTAATTTTAATTTTAATTTTAATTTTAATTTTAATTTTAATTTTAATTTTAATTTTAATTTTAATTTTAATTTTAATTTTAATTTTAATTTTAATTTTAATTTTAATTTTAATTTTAATTTTAATTTTAATTTTAATTTTAATTTTAATTTTAATTTTAATTTTAATTTTAATTTTAATTTTAATTTTAATTTTAATTTTAATTTTAATTTTAATTTTAATTTTAATTTTAATTTTAATTTTAATTTTAATTTTAATTTTAATTTTAATTTTAATTTTAATTTTAATTTTAATTTTAATTTTAATTTTAATTTTAATTTTAATTTTAATTTTAATTTTAATTTTAATTTTAATTTTAATTTTAATTTTAATTTTAATTTTAATTTTAATTTTAATTTTAATTTTAATTTTAATTTTAATTTTAATTTTAATTTTAATTTTAATTTTAATTTTAATTTTAATTTTAATTTTAATTTTAATTTTAATTTTAATTTTAATTTTAATTTTAATTTTAATTTTAATTTTAATTTTAATTTTAATTTTAATTTTAATTTTAATTTTAATTTTAATTTTAATTTTAATTTTAATTTTAATTTTAATTTTAATTTTAATTTTAATTTTAATTTTAATTTTAATTTTAATTTTAATTTTAATTTTAATTTTAATTTTAATTTTAATTTTAATTTTAATTTTAATTTTAATTTTAATTTTAATTTTAATTTTAATTTTAATTTTAATTTTAATTTTAATTTTAATTTTAATTTTAATTTTAATTTTAATTTTAATTTTAATTTTAATTTTAATTTTAATTTTAATTTTAATTTTAATTTTAATTTTAATTTTAATTTTAATTTTAATTTTAATTTTAATTTTAATTTTAATTTTAATTTTAATTTTAATTTTAATTTTAATTTTAATTTTAATTTTAATTTTAATTTTAATTTTAATTTTAATTTTAATTTTAATTTTAATTTTAATTTTAATTTTAATTTTAATTTTAATTTTAATTTTAATTTTAATTTTAATTTTAATTTTAATTTTAATTTTAATTTTAATTTTAATTTTAATTTTAATTTTAATTTTAATTTTAATTTTAATTTTAATTTTAATTTTAATTTTAATTTTAATTTTAATTTTAATTTTAATTTTAATTTTAATTTTAATTTTAATTTTAATTTTAATTTTAATTTTAATTTTAATTTTAATTTTAATTTTAATTTTAATTTTAATTTTAATTTTAATTTTAATTTTAATTTTAATTTTAATTTTAATTTTAATTTTAATTTTAATTTTAATTTTAATTTTAATTTTAATTTTAATTTTAATTTTAATTTTAATTTTAATTTTAATTTTAATTTTAATTTTAATTTTAATTTTAATTTTAATTTTAATTTTAATTTTAATTTTAATTTTAATTTTAATTTTAATTTTAATTTTAATTTTAATTTTAATTTTAATTTTAATTTTAATTTTAATTTTAATTTTAATTTTAATTTTAATTTAAATTTAAATTTAAATTTAAATTTAAATTTAAATTTAAATTTAAATTTAAATTTAAATTTAAATTTAAATTTAAATTTAAATTTAAATTTAAATTTAAATTTAAATTTAAATTTAAATTTAAATTTAAATTTAAATTTTAATTTTAATTTTAATTTTAATTTTAATTTTAATTTTAATTTTAATTTTAATTAATAAATAAATAAATAAATAAATTTAAATTTAAATTTAAATTTAAATTTAAATTTAAATTTAAATTTAAATTTAAATTTAAATTTAAATTTTAATTTTAATTTTAATTTTAATTTTAATTTTAATTTTAATTTTAATTTTAATTTTAATTTTAATTTTAATTTTAATTTTAATTTTAATTTTAATTTTAATTTTAATTTTAATTTTAATTTTAATTTTAATTTTAATTTTAATTTTAATTTTAATTTTAATTTTAATTTTAATTTTAATTTTAATTTTAATTTTAATTTTAATTTTAATTTTAATTTTAATTTTAATTTTAATTTTAATTTTAATTTTAATTTTAATTTTAATTTTAATTTTAATTTTAATTTTAATTTTAATTTTAATTTTAATTTTAATTTTAATTTTAATTTTAATTTTAATTTTAATTTTAATTTTAATTTTGATTTTAATTTTAATTTTAATTTTAATTTTAATTTTAATTTTAATTTTAATTTTAATTTTAATTTTAATTTTAATTTTAATTTTGATTTTAATTTTAATTTTAATTTTAATTTTAATTTTAATTTTAATTTTAATTTTAATTTTAATTTTAATTTTAATTTTAATTTTAATTTTAATTTTAATTTTTATTTTTATTTTAATTTTAATTTTTATTTTAATTTTAATTTTAATTTTAATTTTAATTTTTATTTTTATTTTAATTTTTATTTTAATTTTAATTTTAATTTTATTTTAATTTTAATTTTAATTTTAATTTTAATTTTAATTTTAATTTTAATTTTAATTTTAATTTTAATTTTAATTTTAATTTTAATTTTAATTTTAATTTTAATTTTAATTTTAATTTTAATTTTAATTTTATTTTAAATTTAATTTTAATTTTAATTTTAATTTTAATTTTAATTTTAATTTTAATTTTAATTTTAATTTTAATTTAAATTTAAATTTAAATTTAAATTTAAATTTAAATTTAAATTTAAATTTAAATTTTAATTTCAATTTTAATTTTAATTTTAATTTTAATTTTAATTTTAATTTTAATTTTAATTTTAATTTTAATTTTAATTTTAATTTTAATTTTAATTTTAATTTTAATTTTAATTTTAATTTTAATTTTAATTTTAATTTTAATTTTAATTTTAATTTTAATTTTAATTTTAATTTTAATTTTAATTTTAATTTTAATTTTAATTTTAATTTTAATTTTAATTTTAATTTTAATTTTAATTTTAATTTTAATTTTAATTTTAATTTTAATTTTAATTTTAATTTTAATTTTAATTTTAATTTTAATTTTAATTTTAATTTTAATTTTAATTTTAATTTTAATTTTAATTTTAATTTTAATTTTAATTTTAATTTTAATTTTAATTTTAATTTTAATTTTAATTTTAATTTTAATTTTAATTTTAATTTTAATTTTAATTTTAATTTTAATTTTAATTTTAATTTTAATTTTAATTTTAATTTTAATTTTAATTTTAATTTTAATTTTAATTTTAATTTTAATTTTAATTTTAATTTTAATTTTAATTTTAATTTTAATTTTAATTTTAATTTTAATTTTAATTTTAATTTTAATTTTAATTTTAATTTTAATTTTAATTTTAATTTTAATTTTAATTTTAATTTTAATTTTAATTTTAATTTTAATTTTAATTTTAATTTTAATTTTAATTTTAATTTTAATTTTAATTTTAATTTTAATTTTAATTTTAATTTTAATTTTAATTTTAATTTTAATTTTAATTTTAATTTTAATTTTAATTTTAATTTTAATTTTAATTTTAATTTTAATTTTAATTTTAATTTTAATTTTAATTTTAATTTTAATTTTAATTTTAATTTTAATTTTAATTTTAATTTTAATTTTAATTTTAATTTTAATTTTAATTTTAATTTTAATTTTAATTTTAATTTTAATTTTAATTTTAATTTTAATTTTAATTTTAATTTTAATTTTAATTTTAATTTTAATTTTAATTTTAATTTTAATTTTAATTTTAATTTTAATTTTAATTTTAATTTTAATTTTAATTTTAATTTTAATTTTAATTTTAATTTTAATTTTAATTTTAATTTTAATTTTAATTTTAATTTTAATTTTAATTTTAATTTTAATTTTAATTTTAATTTTAATTTTAATTTTAATTTTAATTTTAATTTTAATTTTAATTTTAATTTTAATTTTAATTTTAATTTTAATTTTAATTTTAATTTTAATTTTAATTTTAATTTTAATTTTAATTTTAATTTTAATTTTAATTTTAATTTTAATTTTAATTTTAATTTTAATTTTAATTTTAATTTTAATTTTAATTTTAATTTTAATTTTAATTTTAATTTTAATTTTAATTTTAATTTTAATTTTAATTTTAATTTTAATTTTAATTTTAATTTTAATTTTAATTTTAATTTTAATTTTAATTTTAATTTTAATTTTAATTTTAATTTTAATTTTAATTTTAATTTTAATTTTAATTTTAATTTTAATTTTAATTTTAATTTTAATTTTAATTTTAATTTTAATTTTAATTTTAATTTTAATTTTAATTTTAATTTTAATTTTAATTTTAATTTTAATTTTAATTTTAATTTTAATTTTAATTTTAATTTTAATTTTAATTTTAATTTTAATTTTAATTTTAATTTTAATTTTAATTTTAATTTTAATTTTAATTTTAATTTTAATTTTAATTTTAATTTTAATTTTAATTTTAATTTTAATTTTAATTTTAATTTTAATTTTAATTTTAATTTTAATTTTAATTTTAATTTTAATTTTAATTTTAATTTTAATTTTAATTTTAATTTTAATTTTAATTTTAATTTTAATTTTAATTTTAATTTTAATTTTAATTTTAATTTTAATTTTAATTTTAATTTTAATTTTAATTTTAATTTTAATTTTAATTTTAATTTTAATTTTAATTTTAATTTTAATTTTAATTTTAATTTTAATTTTAATTTTAATTTTAATTTTAATTTTAATTTTAATTTTAATTTTAATTTTAATTTTAATTTTAATTTTAATTTTAATTTTAATTTTAATTTTAATTTTAATTTTAATTTTAATTTTAATTTTAATTTTAATTTTAATTTTAATTTTAATTTTAATTTTAATTTTAATTTTAATTTTAATTTTAATTTTAATTTTAATTTTAATTTTAATTTTAATTTTAATTTTAATTTTAATTTTAATTTTAATTTTAATTTTAATTTTAATTTTAATTTTAATTTTAATTTTAATTTTAATTTTAATTTTAATTTTAATTTTAATTTTAATTTTAATTTTAATTTTAATTTTAATTTTAATTTTAATTTTAATTTTAATTTTAATTTTAATTTTAATTTTAATTTTAATTTTAATTTTAATTTTAATTTTAATTTTAATTTTAATTTTAATTTTAATTTTAATTTTAATTTTAATTTTAATTTTAATTTTAATTTTAATTTTAATTTTAATTTTAATTTTAATTTTAATTTTAATTTTAATTTTAATTTTAATTTTAATTTTAATTTTAATTTTAATTTTAATTTTAATTTTAATTTTAATTTTAATTTTAATTTTAATTTTAATTTTAATTTTAATTTTAATTTTAATTTTAATTTTAATTTTAATTTTAATTTTAATTTTAATTTTAATTTTAATTTTAATTTTAATTTTAATTTTAATTTTAATTTTAATTTTAATTTTAATTTTAATTTTAATTTTAATTTTAATTTTAATTTTAATTTTAATTTTAATTTTAATTTTAATTTTAATTTTAATTTTAATTTTAATTTTAATTTTAATTTTAATTTTAATTTTAATTTTAATTTTAATTTTAATTTTAATTTTAATTTTAATTTTAATTTTAATTTTAATTTTAATTTTAATTTTAATTTTAATTTTAATTTTAATTTTAATTTTAATTTTAATTTTAATTTTAATTTTAATTTTAATTTTAATTTTAATTTTAATTTTAATTTTAATTTTAATTTTAATTTTAATTTTAATTTTAATTTTAATTTTAATTTTAATTTTAATTTTAATTTTAATTTTAATTTTAATTTTAATTTTAATTTTAATTTTAATTTTAATTTTAATTTTAATTTTAATTTTAATTTTAATTTTAATTTTAATTTTAATTTTAATTTTAATTTTAATTTTAATTTTAATTTTAATTTTAATTTTAATTTTAATTTTAATTTTAATTTTAATTTTAATTTTAATTTTAATTTTAATTTTAATTTTAATTTTAATTTTAATTTTAATTTTAATTTTAATTTTAATTTTAATTTTAATTTTAATTTTAATTTTAATTTTAATTTTAATTTTAATTTTAATTTTAATTTTAATTTTAATTTTAATTTTAATTTTAATTTTAATTTTAATTTTAATTTTAATTTTAATTTTAATTTTAATTTTAATTTTAATTTTAATTTTAATTTTAATTTTAATTTTAATTTTAATTTTAATTTTAATTTTAATTTTAATTTTAATTTTAATTTTAATTTTAATTTTAATTTTAATTTTAATTTTAATTTTAATTTTAATTTTAATTTTAATTTTAATTTTAATTTTAATTTTAATTTTAATTTTAATTTTAATTTTAATTTTAATTTTAATTTTAATTTTAATTTTAATTTTAATTTTAATTTTAATTTTAATTTTAATTTTAATTTTAATTTTAATTTTAATTTTAATTTTAATTTTAATTTTAATTTTAATTTTAATTTTAATTTTAATTTTAATTTTAATTTTAATTTTAATTTTAATTTTAATTTTAATTTTAATTTTAATTTTAATTTTAATTTTAATTTTAATTTTAATTTTAATTTTAATTTTAATTTTAATTTTAATTTTAATTTTAATTTTAATTTTAATTTTAATTTTAATTTTAATTTTAATTTTAATTTTAATTTTAATTTTAATTTTAATTTTAATTTTAATTTTAATTTTAATTTTAATTTTAATTTTAATTTTAATTTTAATTTTAATTTTAATTTTAATTTTAATTTTAATTTTAATTTTAATTTTAATTTTAATTTTAATTTTAATTTTAATTTTAATTTTAATTTTAATTTTAATTTTAATTTTAATTTTAATTTTAATTTTAATTTTAATTTTAATTTTAATTTTAATTTTAATTTTAATTTTAATTTTAATTTTAATTTTAATTTTAATTTTAATTTTAATTTTAATTTTAATTTTAATTTTAATTTTAATTTTAATTTTAATTTTAATTTTAATTTTAATTTTAATTTTAATTTTAATTTTAATTTTAATTTTAATTTTAATTTTAATTTTAATTTTAATTTTAATTTTAATTTTAATTTTAATTTTAATTTTAATTTTAATTTTAATTTTAATTTTAATTTTAATTTTAATTTTAATTTTAATTTTAATTTTAATTTTAATTTTAATTTTAATTTTAATTTTAATTTTAATTTTAATTTTAATTTTAATTTTAATTTTAATTTTAATTTTAATTTTAATTTTAATTTTAATTTTAATTTTAATTTTAATTTTAATTTTAATTTTAATTTTAATTTTAATTTTAATTTTAATTTTAATTTTAATTTTAATTTTAATTTTAATTTTAATTTTAATTTTAATTTTAATTTTAATTTTAATTTTAATTTTAATTTTAATTTTAATTTTAATTTTAATTTTAATTTTAATTTTAATTTTAATTTTAATTTTAATTTTAATTTTAATTTTAATTTTAATTTTAATTTTAATTTTAATTTTAATTTTAATTTTAATTTTAATTTTAATTTTAATTTTAATTTTAATTTTAATTTTAATTTTAATTTTAATTTTAATTTTAATTTTAATTTTAATTTTAATTTTAATTTTAATTTTAATTTTAATTTTAATTTTAATTTTAATTTTAATTTTAATTTTAATTTTAATTTTAATTTTAATTTTAATTTTAATTTTAATTTTAATTTTAATTTTAATTTTAATTTTAATTTTAATTTTAATTTTAATTTTAATTTTAATTTTAATTTTAATTTTAATTTTAATTTTAATTTTAATTTTAATTTTAATTTTAATTTTAATTTTAATTTTAATTTTAATTTTAATTTTAATTTTAATTTTAATTTTAATTTTAATTTTAATTTTAATTTTAATTTTAATTTTAATTTTAATTTTAATTTTAATTTTAATTTTAATTTTAATTTTAATTTTAATTTTAATTTTAATTTTAATTTTAATTTTAATTTTAATTTTAATTTTAATTTTAATTTTAATTTTAATTTTAATTTTAATTTTAATTTTAATTTTAATTTTAATTTTAATTTTAATTTTAATTTTAATTTTAATTTTAATTTTAATTTTAATTTTAATTTTAATTTTAATTTTAATTTTAATTTTAATTTTAATTTTAATTTTAATTTTAATTTTAATTTTAATTTTAATTTTAATTTTAATTTTAATTTTAATTTTAATTTTAATTTTAATTTTAATTTTAATTTTAATTTTAATTTTAATTTTAATTTTAATTTTAATTTTAATTTTAATTTTAATTTTAATTTTAATTTTAATTTTAATTTTAATTTTAATTTTAATTTTAATTTTAATTTTAATTTTAATTTTAATTTTAATTTTAATTTTAATTTTAATTTTAATTTTAATTTTAATTTTAATTTTAATTTTAATTTTAATTTTAATTTTAATTTTAATTTTAATTTTAATTTTAATTTTAATTTTAATTTTAATTTTAATTTTAATTTTAATTTTAATTTTAATTTTAATTTTAATTTTAATTTTAATTTTAATTTTAATTTTAATTTTAATTTTAATTTTAATTTTAATTTTAATTTTAATTTTAATTTTAATTTTAATTTTAATTTTAATTTTAATTTTAATTTTAATTTTAATTTTAATTTTAATTTTAATTTTAATTTTAATTTTAATTTTAATTTTAATTTTAATTTTAATTTTAATTTTAATTTTAATTTTAATTTTAATTTTAATTTTAATTTTAATTTTAATTTTAATTTTAATTTTAATTTTAATTTTAATTTTAATTTTAATTTTAATTTTAATTTTAATTTTAATTTTAATTTTAATTTTAATTTTAATTTTAATTTTAATTTTAATTTTAATTTTAATTTTAATTTTAATTTTAATTTTAATTTTAATTTTAATTTTAATTTTAATTTTAATTTTAATTTTAATTTTAATTTTAATTTTAATTTTAATT
Organism: Aedes albopictus; assembly: GCF_035046485.1. Classification (NCBI taxonomy): domain Eukaryota; kingdom Metazoa; phylum Arthropoda; class Insecta; order Diptera; family Culicidae; genus Aedes; species Aedes albopictus. Next base: position 182,737,024 of record NC_085136.1, on the reverse strand, counting down.
TTAATTTTAATTTTAATTTTAATTTTAATTTTAATTTTAATTTTAATTTTAATTTTAATTTTAATTTTAATTTTAATTTTAATTTTAATTTTAATTTTAATTTTAATTTTAATTTTAATTTTAATTTTAATTTTAATTTTAATTTTAATTTTAATTTTAATTTTAATTTTAATTTTAATTTTAATTTTAATTTTAATTTTAATTTTAATTTTAATTTTAATTTTAATTTTAATTTTAATTTTAATTTTAATTTTAATTTTAATTTTAATTTTAATTTTAATTTTAATTTTAATTTTAATTTTAATTTTAATTTTAATTTTAATTTTAATTTTAATTTTAATTTTAATTTTAATTTTAATTTTAATTTTAATTTTAATTTTAATTTTAATTTTAATTTTAATTTTAATTTTAATTTTAATTTTAATTTTAATTTTAATTTTAATTTTAATTTTAATTTTAATTTTAATTTTAATTTTAATTTTAATTTTAATTTTAATTTTAATTTTAATTTTAATTTTAATTTTAATTTTAATTTTAATTTTAATTTTAATTTTAATTTTAATTTTAATTTTAATTTTAATTTTAATTTTAATTTTAATTTTAATTTTAATTTTAATTTTAATTTTAATTTTAATTTTAATTTTAATTTTAATTTTAATTTTAATTTTAATTTTAATTTTAATTTTAATTTTAATTTTAATTTTAATTTTAATTTTAATTTTAATTTTAATTTTAATTTTAATTTTAATTTTAATTTTAATTTTAATTTTAATTTTAATTTTAATTTTAATTTTAATTTTAATTTTAATTTTAATTTTAATTTTAATTTTAATTTTAATTTTAATTTTAATTTTAATTTTAATTTTAATTTTAATTTTAATTTTAATTTTAATTTTAATTTTAATTTTAATTTTAATTTTAATTTTAATTTTAAATGAAATGGGAGGCCACCGGCTTACTGGTGGACCGACGCGATTGCGGACCTGCGCCGCACCTGCCTACGGGCTAGGCGGCGGATGCAGCGAGCACGATCAGAGGAAGAGCGAAACGAACGGCGGGTGGTGTTCGCCGCTGCAAAAGCCGCGCTTAAGACCGAGATAAGAGCAAGCAAAAAGGCCTGCTTTGAGGGTCTCTGTCAGAGTGCCAATACGAACCCGTGGGGTGACGCCTACAGGATCGTTATGGCCAAGACGAGAGGTGTGATGGCTCCTACAGAGCAATCTCCAGAGATGTTGGAGGGGATCATTGGAGGACTTTTTCTGCTATCGTCCGCCTGTAGACCATTATCCGTTAATATGTGTCCATAGAACTTTACCGAAGTCTGGCATAGCTTCAGCTTTTCACGATTAAGCTTAACGATGTGCTTCTCCAATCTGCGAAACAACTTCACCAGGCACGCGTTGTGATTGGACAAAGCCTCATCCAACGAATCTCCTACGCCGAAAATCAGAATATCGTCCGCGATACATTCGACACCTTCAAGGTCCTGGATGGTCTCTTGGAGCTTCATTTGGAATATTTCCGGAGCCGGTGCAATACCAAAAGGCAGCCGAGTCCAGCGGTATCGTCCGAAGGGGGTCCAAAACGTGGCAGACAATTAAACGTTCCATAATAAATACAAAATTTCCCATAAATAATTCCAAAAGTCTCAGTGAAGAAACAGGGGTGTGATCAGTAATAAATTACAAAAGTTCCATAAACAAATAAAAAAATGCATAAATAAATCAAAAGTTTCCATAAATAATTGATTTTTGAGCAATTAAAAAAGTCAAAAATGCCATGAATAAATCAACTGTTGCAATAAAAAAAAGCCATTTTTCCCACCAAATAACTTCGAATTTTCCATAAATAAATCCGATATTTCCATAATAAATTAGAAAATTCCCAATAAAATAATATTGAAAAAGCAATAAAAAATTCAAAAAATGCCATAAAAAATGACTAAATAACCCATGAAAAACAAATGCAGGAAAGTATGAGGCAGTGAAATGCTGAATCGCACTTATATGACTGTAACGACTGAAAAGCCAGCCTAACTATGATTGCAGTTTACCGAGCAATCGCTTGCTGTCCGAACTCGCTGTCCGCTCGTCGGACCTAAAAAAGGGATAACATCTATGTTTGCATTATACCGGGCAAATTCTTGGATCTGTGGTTTGCCTAGAACCGAAACGATGCAGTTGCGGTGCATCGAATATCGGAAACTTCGGCGGCCTTCTGCCACCTCAGTTCATCAATCCTCTATGCGGCTTCACCGCATGGTCTATGTGTTTTTTGGCTTTAAATGCATTTACGATTATTGATCGTTTTTTGACATTTATTGATAATTTAGTTTTTCGTTTATTGCATTTTTTGAATTATTTATTGCTTCTTAGATATTTTTTTATTGTGAATTTTCTAATTTATTATGGAAAAATCGGATTTATTTATGGAAAATTCGAAGTTATTTGGTGGGAAAAATGGCTTTTTTTATTGCAACAGTTGATTTATTCATTGCATTTTTTACTTTTTTAATTGCTCAAAAATCAATTATTTATGGAAACTTTTGTTTTATTTATGCATTTTTTTATTTGTTCATGGAACTTTTGTAATTGATTACTGCTTACACCCCTGTTTCTTCACTGGGACTTTTGGAATTATTTATGAAGAATGATCACTTTCTTATGAGTCGTTTATATTTTAGCCGTCCAAAACGTTGTCAGCTTGCTGCTCGTTTCATCCAGGACGACATGCCAAAACCCCTTCTTGGCGTCCACCGTTGAAAATACCTTAGCCCTCCCCAGCTCTGGGAGAATTTCATCGATGGTGACAAACTGCAATGGGGAAGTCACATTCCACCTGACACAGGTCCTTACAGGTCATGGTTGCTTCCGACAGTATCTACACCGTTTCGGGCATGCGGATTCTCCCGAATGCCCAGTGTGCAATGGTTTAGAGGAAACGGCGGAACACGTTTTGTTCGTGTGCCCGCGTTTTCGCACAATGCGTGACCGCATGCTTGCCACATGCGGGGAGGACACAACTCCGGACAACTTGGTCCAGAGGATGTGTAGGGATGATTTTGGCTGGAACGCCGTTTCAACGGCTATTACCCACATCGTCTGGGAGCTACAGAGGAGGTGGCGCGTGGACTCGGAGAATGGCTAGTCCAGATGCAGTACAAGAGGTGGTCCAGGGGTTCGGAGTCGGCTTCGTAGGTCATACCGGTGCCCTGCGGTCGAGATCGACCCTTACAACGATTAAGTGGCCGCGGAGAGGAAGTCTCGGTAGTGGTGCTGTCGTGGCGTCGGTCTACTGGGTTGGATCCGAGCCCGCGGTTGGAAAGGGGTCTCCGGCAAGGGTCGGGGTAGGTGAGATCCTGCTGTCTGCAACCTACGGGTGCATCTGATAGGGCCTGAAGGGTAGTGATACCCTTCCTTACGGGCAGGTCAGATCGGGTTGCACGTGGGCATCAGTTCTTGATGTCCGCTCAGCAGTAGGGCGCGGGCGGGGTTGACCCTGCCCGCCTTCCGAGGACAAAGGGAGTGGCGAGGACCACTCGGGAAACTGGCTAAGCGCCAGCATGCTACCGTGATGGACTCTCCAAAGCGAGTCATCGATGTTCGTTGCTGCAGGCTACGCAGCTAACCTTGTGGGTGCGATGTGCACTAGCCCCTCTCTGAAGCAATACCTTCTTGGTGGTTCCGGAGAGACGTAGGGTTTGGCGACCATAGGAATGGTTTAGTGGGTACGAGGAGAGAGTAGTCCTGGATTTTACTTTTGTTGTAGAAGACGGCCTGTCAGACCTACACTACCCTAACCTTCTGTTAGGGTGTCTGTTGAGCAGATTATCCCCCTTTGGTTTAGAAGGAAAAAAAAAGGCGGACGATAGCAAGATCTCAACTATTCGCAACTACCCGATACCAACCGACCGCAAAGAAGTTCATCGTTTCATCGGGATGGTGAACTATCTCAGTAGGTTCATCCCGAATCTGAGTGCGAATCTCACCAATTCGCGGAAGCTGATTGTGGAATCCCAACCGTGGAAATGGACAGCGACAGAAGCAGCAGAATTCAATCGAGTCAAATCTATGGTAGCGGACATTGGAACACTCCAGTATTACGACGTGAATCAGCCGATAACGATAGAATGTGATGCCAGTTGCTTTGGATTGGGAGCAGTAGTGTACCAAAGTTGCGGCGTTATAGCGTATGCTTCGCGTACCTTGACGGCCACGGAGCGTAACTACGCACAAATCGAAAAGGAGTTACTTGCAATTCTATTTGCTTGCATCCGTTTCGATCAGCTAATCGTTGGTAATCCAAAAGCAGTCGTCAAAACTGATCACAAGCCGCTGCTAAACATCTTCAAAAAGCCCCTGCTTTCCGCTCCACGAAGGCTGCAGCACATGCTACTAAGTCTCCAACGGTACAATCTTTCCTTGGAATTCGTGACTGGGAAGGAAAATGTCGTTGCCGATGCGTTGTCACGATCGCCTATTCCTGATGACCAACCGGAGGATCGATACAAAAAGCTGTGCATTTACGAGATCTTCAGAGAGATTGAAAACGTAGAGCTGAACCGGTTTTTGAACATATCGGATAGTCGGTTGAGCGAAATAAGAGAGGAGTCAGCGAAGGATCAGGCGATACAGCAGCTCATCGAATATGTAAAGAGCGGTTGGCCACAGTCAATCGATCGAGTGCCGGATATTGTGAAGATCTACTACAGCTGCCGCGATGAGTTGTCCGCCCAAAATAGAATCGTTTTTCGGGGTGACCGAATATTAGTGCCGTACGTCCTTCGTCGCAAGCTCAAGTTTGTCCGCACTGAGCGCATGAAAATTCTGCTCTTTGGATTAACACCATCAAGCACATCATAAATTAGAAATCTTTTCATCTTATCAGATAGAAGGATGTTGAAATATTGTAAATGTCATTTCGAACTGTCAAAAAATCGCACCGCAGCGCCGCACGGGCCGTTCAAAGTGAAATTCACTAGAGTGTTTTCACCCGGGTGAAAATCTCTTTGCGCGCACCGTGTGGCTCTGCGGTGCAGTTTTTTGACAGTTCGAAATGACATTTACAATATTTCAACATCCTTCTATCTGATAAGATGAAAAGATTTCTAATTGATGATGTGCTTGATGGTGTAAATCTAAAGAGCAGAATTTTCATGCGCTCAGTGCGGACAAGCCTGCGCAAGCTGATTGATTGCTGTCATGTGAACCATAATGGAATCGAGGCGACCCTGAAACTGGCTAGGGCAAATCTATTTTGGCCCGGTATGAACTCACAAATAAAGGAAACAGTGAAGAATTGGCAACGTTTGTGCCAAGTACTCCGCTTCGCAGGCAAATCCTCCGATAAAAAGCCACACTATTCCGGTCCATCCATTCCAACTGGTATCCATGGACGTGTTTTTCGCGGAATATGAGGGACGCAAGCGAGCCTTTTTAGTCACCGTCTACCATTACTCCGATTTTTTTTAGGTGAGTATTCTGCACGATCTAACTCCTCAATCAGTCATATCAGCATGCCAGCAAAATTTTGCACGGCATGGCACACCTCAACGAATACTGACGGATAACGCAACGAATTTCGTCAATCGGCAAATGGTTGAATTCGCAAAAAGTTGGGACTTTGAGTTGGTGACATCAGCGCCATACCACCAGCAGGCGAATGGTAAATCGGAAGCGGCCGTGAAAATAGCAAAGCGGTTGCTGGTGAAGGCTAATGAAACCGGAACTAACTTCTGGTATGCATTGGAGGAATGGAGGAATATTCCCAATAAGATTGGGTCAAGTCCTTCTGCCCGTTTGTTCTCTCGCTCAACGCGTTGTGGCGTTCCATGCTCCGCAGCTAATTTGCGACCGAAAGTTGTGGAAAACGTACCTGAAAGCATCGTCGAAAACAGAAAAAGGATGAAACAGAAATATGACCAGAAATCTGTTGGAAATAAAAACACAGGCGAGGCTTTGTTTTCCAAACCCAGACTGATATCGCTACCAGCGCAGTGTCTCTCCTTTATTCAACTAGGTATAACTTATTTACAATTCATTTCCATCATACTTTACCTACCTAGCTCTCCACTGAGCTGTGTGATGCACCTCCAAGGATGTACTTACCATTCAACACTCCTCCTCATCACACACTCTCAGATCCGACGCGTCCCGTACTCCTCCTGGATCCAAAGCCCGCCGAGCTCCTAATAGCACCTTTGCTCTACACTACCGAGCTACCTTTGCTTCCAAGCTCCTCCTGGCTCGAAGCTTCATCCGAGTACCTTCCCGCCATCCAGCTCCAGCGTCCCGATCAGCCAGCACCCTCTGCCTCGATCTCCTGGTTCCAGCGCAGGTCCCTCAAGATACTAGATCCTCACCCCCTCTCGGTATCTCAACGACTATTGGCACCAGGCCTCATCGCATCTTGATATCTCATCGGATATTGGATGGTACCGCATCTTGGTCTCCTCGCTTCCCGAACCACCGCAAGGGCGTCCTTGGGCCCATAACCTGTTGGAAATAAAAGCACAGGCGAGGCTTTGTTCTCCAAAGCCAGGCACTGACTGATATCGCTACCAGCGCAGTGTCTCTCCTTTATTCAATCTAGGTATAACTTATTTACAATTCATTTCCATCATACTTTACCTACCAGTTGATACCTAGCTCTCCACTGAGCTGTGTGATGCACCTCCATTCAACAAAATCTCGAAACCTACCAGAGATAGAAACCGGCTCCCCCGTCTTCGTGCAGTTGACTCCAGACACCTCCAAGTTGTGAACTCCAGGAACAATTTCGAAGCGGTTGAATGATCGGCCCTACTGTGTTCCTGCCAACGGGAAGGAGTATCGACGCAGCCTCGTACACATCAAACCACATAAGGAACCTACCACGTCGCCCGATAATCCGTCGGAAACCGCTCCGAACGAAAACGTAATCAGCACCGGAGAACTTCAAACGACGCAAACTACATTTGGTCACCCAACTAACAACAACATTGACGAGGAAGTTCCAAACACAATTTGTTCGCCGCCTGCTGTGTCACGGTCGGTGCCATCGACGTCGCCGTCAACATCGACGCTGTCACCTGGAGTGACGGCCGCCACCGTTCCAGCGAGGTATACAGTGAAGCCCACCGAGAGTCGAATTGCACCAACATGGGATAGGGTTACCAGACCAAAACGACAGATTAGGATTCCAGAAAAGTTGAAAGATTATGATTTTGAATTGAAGTAATCCCAACAAACATTTTTGCAGTACAAGAGTGGAATAAACTACTCTTAAGCAAACTTTAGCTTAAGAAACTGTTATTCAGCTAGTTCTGTTACTTGGGATGTTTCTCATTTTTAAAGTGGGGAAGATGTTATATTATGTACATCCCTAGTAGGCAGTAGAGTTTCCACACGATCATCCATCCATACCTCCTCTACACACATCATTGTTCCTCTACACACACCAAGCTCAGTTGAACTCAGAGTGCCGCGGTAAATAGATCGATAATAATAAAGTTGTTTGAAATCGAACTTTCTCGTATTTTACTAGTGACTAAAACAATAAGTATAAAAGCAATGCAATCAGTACGAGTAGAGTGACTGGAAGGGAGAGTGGCGTCAATGTCAAAATTGGAACAGCGATCATCTGTCAACTGCATACAAATTCCCGTTCCAAACGAGCAGGAGACCTGTCAAAATTGGAACATGACGCCACTCTTCCTTCGAGTCACTCTAAGTACGAGAATCCTACAAATATGAATAAAAACAAACTGAGAGCATTCACATTATGTTATGCATAATTATGGTGTAATATTTTAAAAATTAATGTTAGGTTCATGCAAAATTAAAAATGCACGTATATCAGTTTCTAGGTAGATATAGCGCATTTAGTTCACCACTGGACTATCGCACTATAGTTTTCACGCACTAGTTTTCACGAGTGCGAAAACGCTAATAAAAGTGCGCGATTGCATTAAATCAACTCGGTGTCTTCAGAGCACTTGTTCACCATAGATTGAAGAAATAGTGCGCCGAAGACATCAACCTGATTTGATGCAAACGCGTACTTTTATTTACGTTTTCGCACTTATGAAGTCGCAGTTCGCAGTCCAGTGGTGAGCTAAATGCGGTATAATAAAAAAAATGATAGTTTCATCTTTTGAGAATAAGCCATTTACGAGACGTTTCAGAACAGCTGGTCGCAGCAGCGGCGTCAACTGACAGAATTGCACGCACGTTTGTTTTGCTGGAATATCGTGTAATTTTTGAAAAGGTACACGAAAATTATTTCAATTATTTTATTCATTACAATCGCCTTTTACAATTTACAACGTATACCCTAATAATAATTATAAACTAATAATATCACGGAGAAAAAAAAATGGTAAAGATAACCAAAGTTTAGTTAACTTCAACCTAAAATCCACATTGATATTTGCACAAATAAAATATTAGTTTAATTTCATAATGTACGTTGGTTGAAACAAACTAAAATAAGATGTTGCTTATTTTGGAGAGTCTTGGGCAATTTCGACTATTTTTTTGTTTGCAACAATCAAATCCACGATTACTTCATTTGACAGTTCCAAATACAACCAAATTTATAGGTTGTTTTGAAGTCGTAAAAATCGTTTAGAAATACCAAAATATACTTCGTAATAACCAAAGGTTTTGTTTAAATTTAATAATCGGTTTGGTTGTACCTAGAAAATCGTGCCCCCTTTGGATTTTCTTCTTATCATTACAAAAATAAATAAACTCACAATTAAAATGTTCTACATATTTTATTGATAATAAGTGTATTATGCGCATTTATGTGCATTTACGAGTAATTTCAATTCATGGAGATCAATGATGAGCAGGAACCGCCCGTCACTATTGCTTGCATATTTATCCGCATGCAAAAATCCTTCACGTATCCAAATGATTTGCCAAAAGTCGATTTCACAGCTTCGTCCAACGAAAGTTGAATCAGCCTCACCTGCAATGGAATTTGTTCATGAATGTATTATTATTTGGGAAATACAAATACATTACGAATGAACTTACCAAGCATTGAAGAACCCGATCAATTTCGATCACTCTCCATGGAAATATTTAATAATAACTACAGGAAAACGCGATTTAGTACCAGCGATACCGATGCCGATGACGCTCACTTTTTCTTTGACAACAATTGATGACAACCATGCAACTCACTTGACCAGAAATGTAACAACCTATTTTCTTAGTTTGTTACGATCTATATCTGAGGTAACATTTTCTCCAAACAAAATAGTAGTTTGATTATGCTTCTTGCTTTTGTTGTAACTATCTGGAATGTTAGTTTGTTGCTCAAATTTCCAAACAATCTCAAACAACATAAATTTTGCTAAAAACAAACTAAGTTTTCGATGCAAATGACAAAAACTCTAGTTCAGAAATACTTAAAGAATGGTTGAATGGTGAAACAAAAACAACCAAATTCAATGTTTGTTGCGAACAAAAAAAATATTTTGGGGGAATCAAATCACATTTCGAAACAACAAAAATCTTAATTTGAAATACAACCAAAAGTTTTGTTGTTTCAAATTATGCTGTTTTTTCTCCGTGATATCAATTATTAATGCCCCACAACATTACCATTAGACAAACTTATACATTTCATGTTTTTTGGTTAATGGACAAAATGTATAAGGTTTAGCTTATACTTTACATAAGTTTGCCGTTTGAATAAAGTTCCCGCCAAAAGGCACCGTAGGCACCTGCGAGCAGCAGTAAAATGTCGTGAACAAAAAGATAGAATTGCACCATTTCTTTCACAAGTGTTTGACCAAGCTTGATCAGGTAATTATTCTGGAAAATTTCTATTCAATTGATCGCTGGTAGGAAGAATGGCAAGTAATGTTAATAAGTTTCAGATCCTGATCAAAATCCGGTTCCCGGTCCAGCCGCTGTCGTTCGAAAAGCCATACTATCATATTGCCAGACTCAGCAGTCGGAGCTAGGGAAGCTCATACTGTCGGTCCCGATTGAACGAAATACCTACCGAAGTTTGTGAAGATCTGCGACTCGGAAAAGAAAGCGGATGGCATGGAGATGACTCCCGGACTGCAAATCAAGATTACTGACTCGGATTACGCCAGTTGACGTGGGAGATTTAGGAGTTCGCGGTGACGGCGGCGGGTAAGACTTCAAGATATTTGCTGAAATGAACGTGTATCGTTATTGCTCTCATTTTCAGTTGCATCATCATAATCGACATAATCGACGCCCTGATGATGGCACACAAAAACAGGCAAGCGAAACTTCCAACGGAACGACATCGACTCAATCAACAAGCGGAAACAAATACGCCACGTCGCCGGATCCTCAACTAGTCCTCGAAATATTTACAGCACGCAATAACTACCTCGATAACTACATCTGCCGGATTGCGCAGTATCTCAATTTAATGTATGGTGTATTCCTGTGTACTACAAACTACTGAATCATCAATAAAATAAGTATTTCAGAAAAAAATATGTATATTCAATCTTTAAACAGCAGACTGAAAGAAGAAAAATTAGAAGAAGGCAGCTTCAAAATATATAGTGATAGATTTCATTAGCTGTACCACATTCATAATATAAGAACTCTATTAAAAATCATTAGCTTTACTGATTGTTCGTATTAAGCCAAACTTATACTTTTTATTGCCTCGTTCTTATGTTATACATTACAATAGTTTATATGGTATATAACATAAACGAAATGGCAAAAATGTATAACATTTTCTTATACATTCAATAATGATTTTTATTTTCGTATACTTGTTCGACAAAATGGAGATATGAGAAATTTGAGCCGAAATAGGCTCGAAAGCTGCCAGCAGAAGCAATACAAAACTCAATATTTAATCAGGTATTTTTTTTCGTCGCGATTCACTCGTTAACTAGCGAAAAAAAAAAATAAATAAAAATTTCTTATTATGGTTTTAGCCAGTTTCAAAAACTACGCTTGACTTGCGCGCAGTCATTAACCATCATCAACCAGATGATGATTGAAAACGTAAACATCAGAGCGCGTACTTCTGTCGTTTGACTAGCCTCATAAAATAGACTATACACGCTCGTTGAAAACTACTCTAAAACCTTGGACAGACTGGTGGTATTTGTACCATGGTACAATTATCTTGAAATGAGTTTCATACTGATAATTGTCTTCATTCAAGATAGCCTTGGAATAATTTTCTTGACAACTTGTACCATGGTACGAACACCACCAGTGTGTCCCAGGCCTAAAGTGAGTCGTTTTCGACTCACTTTGGTACAAAGTGGAACAGCTCAAAATAGAGTAATCTGCCTTCACTCACTTTAGAGTAACTTTTGATTTTATCAAAAGTGAGTAGAAAGTGAGTAACTTGTAAAACCGCAAATTTAAAAAGTGAGTAGATGTAATTTTTTTTTCTTTGTTGTGTTCTTTTTCTACCATGAAAAAAAAAATCAAAAGAAAATTACAAAAAGCAACAAAATCGAACATTTATTTAATTATTAATGTCTGTTGATGAAAATTAAACAACTATGCTCTGCAAGATCCTTCGTGGTTGTGGTGATCCTTCGGTGACCTTACGCTGCAACCGCAGTTCACGGGACACTCCGAGACACGCATAGCCTTGCCCTCTTTTATTAACTGAAAGCAATTTAAGATTTTTCTTAGTTTTATGTATTTACATACAGAGAAATTATTCAACTTACATGACTGTTTGCTTCAAAAAAGATAAATTTCTACATGTTTGAGACATGTTTGCCTTGCCGTCTGTTAGAATGCCTGTAAGAATTTGTTTTATTTCAAAGTAGATATTTCCACACTTTCATAAATTGGATAAAATAAAACTTACCTGCTGAACAACAGATGTGGTTTTCCATAATTTAGAAGAATTTCACGTAGAGATATTTATGTTATATAATTTTATTGGCAAGACGTCAGGACTTCGTAATGGCAGTTACCGGCACGAAATTTGAATAATGTTACTCAAAAATAGAATTCTGCCATAAATTTGAGCGGGTGAGTGAAAAACAGCTCACTTTGGAAAAAATACCAAGTTACTCAAAAATGAGTATTGTCCAAAATTCAAACGTGTGAGTGGAAAATCACTCTGTTTAGAAGAATGCTGTCACTCTCTTTTTTGAATTTTCAATGAAATCGTAAAGTGAGTAGAATTCTACTCTCCTGAGAGTAGTTTTCAACGAGCGTGCACGCTAAGATCAGTTTACTCATAAATAGGTAATTTATTTACCCATATATGCGTTTTTTATGCATTACCTATTTTATGGGTAAAACATACCGACAAAAAACGGTAAATTTTACTCATATTATGAGTAAAGCCTTTTCACCCAAATATGAGTAGAAGAAATTACCCATATTTGGATGAAAAATAAATAATAATTATTGACAACATTCAGGTGATCAAAACTTAGATCGAAATTGTTGAACAACAAAAACGAAGACAAAATTAGTCAAAAACTTGTTGATATTGTAGGTTTTTGACAAAAAGCAATCTGCCCTTAAAGGTGAGTTAAGGAATTAGTTTAATATTAGTCAAATAAGATTAAAATTCAAATTAATAATAATGTTCACTTTGTGCCTTTGAAGATCCTTTGGTGACGGCATCGATGTGGAGAACTTCTGATCGAGCTTCTGATAGCGCTGCGGCGTTCCTGCTGCTGGCGTACCTAATACACGCCTGATTCAACACGGTTCCGGATAACCAGAGCGGCAACGAAAAGGCAGGAACGATGAGTTGAGTGGCATACGAGCCCTAACCGGAACGTGAATTTCACTGGACTTGCATCGGCGCACGATTTTGAATATTAATTCCAACCGGTTCCGACAAATTGGCATCTGTGCAACGTTTTCGCCAAGGAAGCCCTTCGGAGAGTACGACCATAGACTAATTTCGATACGGCGTAAATCTTGATGCAGAGCGAACATGTAGAAATGATTACCATGTCACCTTCAAAGGCAAACACATCCCTTCCGGCAGCTAGGCTAGGTGCCGGATCATTCAAGCATTACGGGAAAACGAAAGGAAATCTTGGAGTGACCGTGAAGCGAAACTTATTTAAAACATATGGGACATTAGTAATTCATTGTACTTTGCTCTTATGAACAATAAATGATTGGTTTTATCGTTGTTTTGTTATGTTTGTAAATGTAATGTATCAATCATTCCTATTTAATTTGATTTCCATTATCTGCATTTGATTATCAGCAAAAAATAACGCATATTTGAGTAGTTTCAATTACTCATAATTTAATAAATGCAACTTACTCAAATGTGAGTAACACTCTGAAATAATAGAAATCGTGTTAAGTTTAAAATATAGACATTTTTGTCATTTACGCGATTTAAACGTGTCCTGGTATAAAAAGTATACTGTTGTAACATAATAATTTAAACTTGGTCAAATTAAAGCGAAAGAATTATTTCCAATGTATTGGCCAGAGTCGAAAAACTGTTGCTTTGATCGCCGCCAGCATTTTCAGTCCAGTTGTGACTTGTCCACTTAAATTTCCAACATTGTTGGCGAAAAAACTAGTAAATTTTTCATTATTTCATCGGGAAATTGTTTGTTCCAGCACATTTTACCTGAAGTAAGTTGATTTTAGTAAAAACTCTATGTGAAAGTGTTTATTGTTTGTTTGAAAACTGAATTTCTTTTAGACTTGCACTTCAAAATGCATCGACGCGTGACGAAACGCATCCAAATGAATGAGCCTCCGCCGGAATCCGAGTAGCATCACGAATTCAGTGAGCCGCCTGTCGTCGGATGGTGCTGAGAAGCAGAACCTCCCGCATCGGAAATGGAACAATCGAGGGCAAAATCCACGCATCATCAGCTGAAAAAGGAAGCGCAAGGCGCCGAGAATGTCCATCATGCTGCCAATTCCACCAATTCCGTTCCGACAAAAACCTAATTATACGTATTTAATAATAAACGTAATAAATAAAACGAGTTGTGTCTCCCAATGTTTTACTTTTTCTAAAGATAGAAAACAAAAACATATCCTACACAAATTTTAATAAATCCTGATTAAACAAGCTTCAATATAGCGATGTTATGCTAGGTTACGTTTAAATCAAAGTTATACTGAGCTAGTATAGCCTGCATATAAACGAAGCCTAGGGTCAACCAGGAGAAAATGATTTAGTATGGGATTTATACTATTTAGTTTAATTTTTTTTCTGAGTGAATGCCCCATTACCCATAAAATGAGGTTGTGCACTTTTCGTCGATTATGGGTATACTTTACCCATATTTGGGTAAACTGACCTTAGCGTGTGTATAAGCCATTTTACGAGACGTTTCAGAACAGCTGATCGCAGCAGCGGCGTCAACTGACAGAATTCCACGCACGTTAGTTTTGCTGGAATATCGTGTAATTTTTGAAAAGGTACTTGTTCGACAAATTGGAGATATGAGAAATTTGAGCCGAAATAGGCTCGAAAGCTGCCGTAGAAACAATACAAAACTCAATAATTAATCAGGTATTTTTTTCGTCGCGATTCACTAACTAGCGAAAAAAAAATTAAATAAAAATTTCTTATTATGGTTTTAGCCAGTTTCAAAAACTACGCTTGACTTGCGCGCAGTCATTAACCAAAATATCTGAATATATAGGGCACTGCACTGTTTTGATTTTGTATGGGATTTTGACGTTTCTTGGCCTTGTTGTTTACAAAGTTTATGTAAGAGTGAAAGAGAAGGAGATAATTTCATGCAGTGCCCTATATCCTATGCGTTAAACATAACGTCGGAAGTAGTGCGCTGTATAGAAAACCAGATTTACTGTACAGCGCACTACTTCCGACGTTATGTTTAACGCATAGGAAAGGCAGCGGAAGTCGATGAAGTTTTTTCGGAAATCAATTTAGTGCTAAACGCACAATATTCATTGCTTTGTAGGGGGAATTAGAAGTTGATGGTTTTACGAACACTTTAACTTCTGACTGTACAGTTTTTTCTATTCAATTCTATTTAAACTTATAGTCTATTTTATGAGGCTAGTCAAACGACAGAACTCCGCGCTCTGATGTTTACGTTTTCAATCATCATCCAGTTGATGATGGTTAATGACTGCGCACAAGTCAAGCGTAGTTTTTGAAACTGGCTAAAACAATAATTAGAAATTTTTATTTAAATTCTTTTCGGCAAGTTAACGAGTCAATCGCAACGAAAAAAAAATACCTGATTAATTTATGAGATTTGTATTGCTTCTGCGACTGCTTTTCAGCCTTTTTTGGCACCAATTTCTCATACAGTGACGATTCGTTCGTTGAGAGCTCGTTAGATGGGCTGTCTCGATGGTTGAATGTTCAGTGGTTGGGGCAAAACCCAACTAAAAAGCACTGTTAATGTCAAAATCGATGTCAAAACGAGTTTGACGTCTGACCGCCGTCGCATCACAGCTCCTGTATATAGAACGTTTGTGCAAGTATGTGAGTGTTTCGTGACGTATTTCTCGTCACTTGCGTGTGTCTAGAGCATTTTGATCAGTTGTCAGTTGTCCCAACGAACGAACACGATTCGCTAATCGGGGCGTAGTCGTGACCCAACCAGCGAATCCGGACTGTATCTCCAATTTGTCGAACAAGTACCTTTTCAAAAATTACACGAGATTCCAGCAAAACAAACGTGCGTGGACTTCTGTCAGTTGACGCCGCTGCTGCGATCAGCTGTTCTGAAACGTCTCGTAAACTGGCTTATTAAAAACCTTTTCTTTTTCTTTTAGGTAATGATGATCAAAGGGCTGTTTTCTGACTGGAAACAACCTATCTACGCTGGTTTCGATGTCAACATGAGCTTGAAATTACTGAATGAGGCCATGTCCAAGGTTTACGATGCAGGATTTGAGGTGGTTGCCATTACTTCTGATTGCGGTGGCGCAAATGTCGGAATTTGGAGTAATGTCGACTTGGAAAACGAAATAACGCATATCCCACATCCCACGACACATCGTAAAGTTTTCCTTTTCGCTGACGCACCTCATATTCTAAAACTTATTCGAAACTGGCTCATTGACAACGGGTTCAAATTACCAGACGGAGACACCATCACATACGGGTCTCTATGGAACTTGGTTTGTAAGGAACAGACCGAAATCAGCGATACTTTTTTCTTAAAAGAAGATCACCTTACCTGTCAACGTAGCCAAAGGCATAATGTGGCAATTGCCGCAAAGCTTCTTTCACGTAAGTGTTCTATTGCTCTACAACGGAAAGTCAACACTCCCGAAGCCAAACGGCTGGCTGAGTTCATCCTTATGGTGAACAATTGGTGGGACGTTTTCAATTCACGGAGCCCCAGTGAAAGCCAAGTTCTGAAAAGACCGTATGGTATGAACATTGAAGATCAAAACGAAGCCCTTAAAGAGATCGAGGAATTCATGAAATCCGCTATTCCTCTTAAGAAGACATGCATGCAGGTATATATACATGTATGTATACATATATTTATAAACTAATCATGAACCTTCTTTTTAAATAATTTGTCTTATTTCAACAGCTCTTTCAGAAAGCAATCCTCATGTCCATCTGCTCACTGCGCGGTCTGTTCGCTGAAATGAAAAGTCGGTTCAACATATCGTATATAATGACTTGCAAACTTAATCAAGATGCCCTGGAGAGCCTTTTCTCAGTAATCAGAGCAAGGGGTGGAGGAAACGATCATCCTTCTCCGCTCGAATGTCTTCGTCGGCTAAGAGTTATTATTCTGGGGAAGAACATACAATCCGTCTCTACCGGTCAATCGACTAAGGACAGCGGTGGCGAGGAATTCGCTATCATGGATGTTCTACGCCCTCTTAGAGCAACCACATCGGAATCTCCAGATTTGGACAACACAGAAGGAGACAGAGACGGAGATGAGACTGTCGAGGATGATGGTATATCCGAAGATTTGAAAACTATTGAGAACGTAAAACAAAGTTCTTCTAGTTTCGATACTAATGAAGACGGGCTTGAATACATTGCATGAGCTACAGCACGGAAATTCAAGGATAAACATCCGTACGCAGGAAGTTTATCCTACAAAACTCATGATTCGTATGTTCAACTGGGCCATTTTCATCAGGGGGATGACAAAGGGCCAGAATCATCTACCCAGCATTCAATTCAACATGGCGTCAAATGTTTTGTTTTGATTGCTTAATTCATGGAAAAAATGCGCTAGAAACATCGACACTGCTTTGCTGCTACATATAATATCGTGCAAAGTGATAAGGAAACAAGAGAAACAATCATCAAAAACAACGATTTCGTTTGAAATGTGTAATTTCTGAAATAAGCACTAGCAACACACGAGCCACACACCCGAAAATCAGGAGCAAGTTAGGGTAAACCGACCAGAAAGTGGGTACCAAAACGCTCCGTACCAAAAATTATGTTGGGTGGAGCGACGATGTACCGAGTTTGACAGCCGTGTCACCCCACTGATTTTCATCTACTGGATCATGATTACGTGTACCCTAGTAGTTACATTGATCATCTTTCTCACGGTGGGCTTTTCAAGCCGTCAACAGAATGGCTGGAAGAAGCCAAAAAAATCGATTTGTTTTTTAAAAACTATCATAAGAACAAAATCTCCAACGAAAAATGTGTGGTAGCAAATGTTTCACGTAAAGTTCATGAAAAATATTCGTCAATCCCAATCGATCTCGTCACGTATTTCGTACGGCTGCGAACGTACATTCGAATAAATACATTGAACAGGTTGCTTAAAGCAGACAAACAGAAAAAACTGTTGAAATTAGCATTTCTTAATTTCAAAAGTATTTTATTCTCAGTGTAGGAAAATGCTGTCAGTGCCATGCTGGCAGTGACCACGTGGCCCGGGTTGTTTACAGGAGTTAAAGAGCCAACTGTCAGAGAGGTGGCGGGAGTGTTAGGAGTATAGACACTATAGATTCCATAGACTCGCGGAGACATGGTTGAGCAATACGATTTTAGTGTGTTTTGCGGTGAATTTAGAGTGTACCGAGCGAATATGACGTCACGCAATCCATTGCCGCTATTGAAATCGTGACGTCATGCTCGTTTGGCTACACGAACTGACAGTTCGTTTGGCTACAGTTGTCTTCGCCTCCGCGAGTCTATGGAATCTATAGTGTTTTTTTTTTCCTTCTAAACCATAGGGGGATAAATCTGCTCATCAGACACCCTAACAGGAAGGTTAGGGTAGTGTGGGGATGAGGCCGTCTTCTACAATGCCGGTAGAAGCCAGGACTACTCTCTCCTCGACCCACTAAAACACATTCCTATGGAATCTATAGTGTCTATAGTTAGGAGTGCTCACGCACACAAATGCACTGATGTGCGACCAGGCTTATGCATCGATAGAGTAGTTAGGTTGTCGTGCATTTAGTGGCAGGGCATGGATCATGTAGGTTTCAGATCGATTAATCCATTCAGGCGCTCACGCTGTTATGCCAGCTTACATTTGGTAAGTGTAATAAACATTGAGAACATTATTTTTGGTTGAGAGTTTTTCTCTGAAAGAACTCTCCTTTTCACTAAAGGGTCCTGGGACAAATATATCAGGTGGAGATTTCCACAATATTCGTTCCATCAATTGCATCGTTGTTGTCCGCTTTGGTACTTGTAATAATTACATCTGGTGGAGATTTCCACAGTAATAATTACAAGAGATTTAGGTCGGACGGTCCGGGCATCCACTTACCACCTCATATTTTTCAACAGGTTATGGGCCCAGGCAACGTGTGCCTGGAAAACAGTTTTTGAATAATTTACTCTGGTGGAGATATCCGCATGAACAATTTTGAATGATTTAATCTGGTGGAGTTATCCGCATGGAAACTTTTGAATAATTTACTGTGGTGGAGATATCCGCATGATAATTTTTGATCGATTTATTCTGGCGGAGATATCCGCGTGAGCATTTTAACCAATTTACCCTGGCGAAGATATGTGTGTGAACAATTTTGATTTATTTATCCTGGTGGAGTTATCCGCATGAGAAATATTTTGATATTTGGTATCTGGTGGAGAATTCCGCATGGGCACTGTATTGTGCAAGATGGTTTATTGAGATAGTTGAATGTTTAGGAGGTTATTACGTCGGGCGGAGATATCCGTAAGTATTTTGAACTACTGTAAGGAATGTTGTTGAACAGGTTTGCATAATGGACAACAGACTGAGAAGTACGATTCTACCAACATTCAATGGAGATGACAAACGTTATCCTTTTTGGAAAAAGCGTATAGAAAATTATTTCAGACTAGATGACTTACTTTATGTCTTTGAGAGAACTCCGTTGGAGGAGGAATATGCTTCGCCTGGTATCAATGCTTCTCCACAAGCAGAGAACCATCGAAAGGCAAAAATGGCTAAGCGACTTAAAGATGATTTTCAAGTTGTTAATGACTTGATGTTGTGCTTGAATGATGAACCCATGGGGCATGTTTTGAACTGTGAATATGCCAAAGATGTGATTGATACACTTGATGAAGTATATTTTCCCAAAGGTGTGAATGCAATGCTTGGGCTGCGATCACAGCTTTACTTACTTAAAAACAGAAAATTCAATACTCTAAAAGAATTATTTTCGACACATGAAGACTTGGTCCGGTAGCTTAATCTGATGGGAGAACAAGTTTCTCGCCAAGAACAAATCAATACCCTTTTGGCTGCTATTCCTGAAAAGTTCAGTCATATTTTGGGAGCTCTTGCAGTTATGAGAAAAGACGACCTGATGAATATGACTTTGCTTCAGGTTCAGCGCATATTCATTGATGCTGACATCAGTGTATCCGAATCAGTTGATCAGCAACCAGTGGCTTATAAAATGACGAATGGTTGGTGGAAGGAAGCGAATCCAAAGCAGCAGCAACATCGCAAAATGCTGAGGTGCCACGAGTGTGGCAAACTTGGTCACATACGCCGCTTTTGCGATGTATATCGGCATGAAACACAGGAGCCAGCCCTTGTGACGACAAACATTTCAAAGTCTCGCCAACAGTGTGACGTAGCCCTCATTACTAACGAAAGTAATGATTGCGTGATGCGTGTACCATTCAGCCGTATCGACGCAGACATGATGAATCGGGTCGAATTGAAACGACAACGAGCCGGTCTTCCCTGGCTTAATCAGTTGAAGGATGGTAATCAAATACGGCATGATGAGGAGCAGGTTAAGAAACAGCGAATCTGCGGTGAGCCCTTTTGGGAGCTCCCGGTCGCCATGTCAGTGTGTACCTCATCCAACTTCGCCATGGAATCAGGGGAAGATATTTCTCAGGAAAGTGAAGCTTCGAGAGATTTGAATTCATCGAAAGGTGAAATAACAGAGGAAGCAATACGTCGCAGCTGTTCATCAGAAGATGATAGTTCATCGATAGATGATGTTGAAGGGGATAGAAGTTCATTGATAGATGATTGTTCACAAGAAATCGATAAAGGTTCATCGATAGTTGGGTATGGTTCACCAGAAGGTGATGAAGGTTCATCGATAGATGATTATGGACCCAAGTAACCATTAAGCCGTAAAAATGGCATTAAGTCGGCTCTATAGTCGAATGTAGAACCTGGCTAACAGAGCTAATTGGTTCTATATCCTCTTATAGAGCTGCTCAAAAGCCACTTTTGGCGAATTATTCGGCTGATATACGGCCAACTTTAAAATATCGTACCAAGTCTCTGGAGCGAAAGTTGTCAAAAGTGAGACAAAGAAAAAAGAAAAAAAAAATGTTTATCTCCTGTTCTTTTCTAACTTCCTTCGCTTCCATTGAAGTTGCTTTTTTGCTACTTCATCCAGATTCTAACTGTTGTCCTCCGAGTTCCTGATCAAGTCCAAGTCCGTTGCCTTTCTCATCTGCTCCACCAATGCACCATGGGAATGGTGTGATCAAACTAGTATTTAAACCATGAAAAATAAAATAGTTTGGGCATTTCGAGGGTTGAAAATGATATGGGATGAGGATGATTCAGTGGTAAGGTTGCTGGTAACGAACGCAGGAATTGATGCAGGAGAAGCAATGTTTATATAAATGGTCGGGAAACGTTTCACAAGAAGAGGGAAACGAGCTGGAGTTTGTCTTGATTGAAAAAAAATGGAATAATCAAGATAACCAAATTCCATTATCTATTTAACAACACCATTCCGATAAATGTGCCAAAAATAATCCCGTTTCGTCAATCCCGTCCGACATGGATGTTTAAAATGTATTGATAATGACCGACTCGAGTCTGTTTTGGTCGAAATCTATTTTGATTGATATAAACGTCATGTGCTCCAAGCCCTGTGACAGCACTGACAAACTTCTTTACAGCTTGTAGGCTTTATATAGGCTTACAGGGCTTAATTTAGTTCTTACTGGTTATAGTGCCTATAAGCATTAGGAATGCTTATATAGAGCTACTTAGCACTGAAAAGCTGTTTAATGGTCGTTATAATGCTCAGAACAGTGCTTAGTGGTTACCTGAGGAGATTCATCGACGGATGATGTCGGTGGTTTATCGATAGATGATTATGGAGGTTCATCGATAGATGATTTTGGTTCACCAGAAGGTGATGTAGGTTCATCGACGGATGATGTCGATGGTTCATCGATAGATGATTGTGGAGGTTCATCGATAGATGATTTTGGTTCACTAGAAGGTGATGGAGATTCATCGACGGATGATGTCGATGGTTCATCGATAGATGATTATGGTTCATCAGAAGGTGATGTAGGTTCATCGACGGATGATGTCGATGGTTCATCGATAGATGATGTTGGTTCACCAATAGGTGATATTGGAGGTTCATCGTTAGATGATTATGGTTCACCAGAAGACGACAGAGGTTCATCGATAGATTTTGATTCACCAGAAAGAAATACCCGAATAAAAAATACAGTAGAAAAACCGAACGTTGTATTGTAACAGTACTATTTAAAACCATATTTTTACAATAGACACTACTGTAAAAATAAAAATACAAAAACAATAAAATGTAATGTACAGTACCATACAGTAAATTGTAAATAAGATTTTTACAATATACTATACGGGTGGTTAAGTATCGTAACAATATAAAAAAATATTTTTCTCCATATATATTTTTTTGCAAAACCATACATTATATTGTAAATGAATTGTTATAAATACTGATACGTGGGTTTTAATAAACCGTACATTGTATGGTACACATATGGTTTCAAACAATAAAATGTACCGTAAATATATTGTTTTTAACTGTAGTTTCAGTACTGGTTATATATTTAATTAAATGGTTTTGGAATGGTTCTCTTTTGTTATGTTGTGTTGGTTTACATTACATAAACCAAATAATGTTATATTATCTTGTCATTTTCCTCCTATTAATGGCATCTCAGGCTTACTAGCATTATGAGATACGCTTTGGGAATTCTCCAGAGCGTTTTGGATAACCCTTCATATATTGGATCGCCCACGTCCAAGTCTGAGTCGTGGTCAGAGTAGTCTCTGATTGCATTAACAGTTGAAGCTTAGGCTCCCATGCCCCATCAGCCAGATAACTGGGTTTCGCAAACTAAGCATTATTTGTGGCAACACTTTGAGCGGCATGATGGAACTATGCCGAGCGCGCTAAGTATTATTAGACCACTAATGTAGTTGCATGAAGTGGGTGACGAGGTACATAAGTATCATTACAGCGTGCTTAACCGTTATTGCAATATTGAGGCTCCAGTTTGACTAAAGTTCGAAATACACGGAAATACATAACAACTCATGAGAAAACTTCGATTCAAGTATAAGTTAGGTTAAAAAGCGAACCCGCAGACGAACCTATATTAAAAGTCATTTCAGTGTTCAGTCCAGTCCATGTGTTAAAGATGGCTCTACGTCAAAGATAAAGTTTGTCAATCGCATTTGATTCGATTGTGGTCGAAGGCAAGTTCACATGAGAGAAGAGGAGAAAATTCCCCTAAATGCAAATACAGAAATAATAGTGTTGATGATGAACTCATCCACTGATTTACGGTAATCTGACCTGCATCATTCCGGGTTGGCCTACATTCGTATTTCTCTTATCGCACTCTACACACCTAGCCCGCCATATCTCTTGGACCCCTGCTTGGACCTGCAGTTCTCAGGATAGGACATTTGGTTTACCACTGATTTAAATATGTTATTGATTTTCAATTGATGTTTCAACTTATTCACTTTTTTCTCTTTCCTATGAAAGCTTTCCTTTGCATCAAAAAAGTCACAAACATCAACAAAACAAAGCACGGAAAAAATGTTAAACTGAATAAATTCTGGTGTTCGATTTGAATAGGTCGAATCTGCATATGAATCACAGCAAACATACGACCTATTCAAATCGAACACCAGAAATAACAAAAAATTCACGGTAAAATAATGTTTCGGAAAAGTGAATAGTTCAAACGTAAGAAAAACAGTATAATATATTGTTACATAAAAATCCAATGTAAATGTATAGTATAGCGAACCATTTCATCACAATACACTTTATTGTAGCTGGTACACTGTATGGTGCAGAAATGGTTTTCACCATACACCCTATGGTTAGTTTTTATCCGGGTAGAGGTTCATCGATAGATGATGGTTTACCAGAAGGTAGTAAAGATTCACGGCAAGGTTGTTCATCGGAAGATGATAATGGTTCACCAGAAAGTGGAAATGGTTCGCCAAAAGGCGATTTGTCGATAGATGGCAACCGAGCTTCTTCGACAGATGACAACCGAGGATCATCAAAAGATGATAAGAGAGGTTCTGCTGTGAATTTTTACGAAGCAATCCATTCAAAGCTTACAGCATACAGAGCTCTACAGGGATATCTGGTTTCAAAGATAAGAACAGATACTTGTTTTATTTTAAATATCTCAAGTCAATTTCAGAATGATCCTCGTGAACCCCATTGGACAGTTCTCAGCCTTCGTTATCATCAGGGAGCCAAAACGTTTGGTGTTGCATACCATCGAGACAAGGATACCAAACCGTTGGCAGGATATGCCGATGCTGACTATGGCGGCGATGTGGACGATAGGCACTCGATTTCTGGAGGTAGTGAATACACCTGGCTTGGCAACGTGGAGTACAAACAAGCAATCAATGGTCGAACTTCCTACAACCGAAGAAGAGCTGGTTTCCAAGTGTGCAGCGGCCAAGGAATGAATATAGTGTAAGTAACACAGAAGAACAAAACATAGATGTAAGGAATATTTATATTCGAGAATTGTTAAGAGAGCAAAAGCTCATGCTGGCATATTCAGTATCAGATGAGTAAATAGCAGAAATCATTAGGAACTTAAAAGAATCTCAGTGCAATTGGTACCAGTTCAGATCAATCACGGAGGAGCAACCATTGACATGTATAGTCAGAATTGATCGAAATCATTAGGAACTTAAAAGTTTTAAGAAATGTTAAATATTTTGAAATTGAAGAAATGAGGGGAAGTGTTGAAATTAGCATTTCTTAATTTCAAAAGTATTTTATTCTCAGTGTAGGAAAATGCTGTCAGTGCCATGCTGGCAGTGACCACGTGGCCCGGGTTGTTTACAGGAGTTAAAGAGCCAACTGTCAGAGAGGTGGCGGGAGTGTTAGGAGTGCTCACGCACACAAATGCACTGATGTGCGACCAGGCTTATGCATCGATAGAGTAGTTACACAGAACAGATGTGTATCTTCGAACAAATGTGAAGTTCCGAGCTGGAAGTCGTGAAATTGTCAATTGGAAAACTAGATTGGAATGAATTTCCATGGGAAAATAAAAAATCATCAAAGCGTGCTACGCCGACTCCCTATGCTCGCTGCAGGATAAAGCTTGACTTCCACCACCAGGTTCGCTAGTGTTGAGCTATGAAACGGGCAGTGCTTTTCATGACGAAGATTCACCCCCGTGGTAGTTAGGTTGTCGTGCATTTAGTGGCAGGGCATGGCTCATGTAGGTTTCAGATCACGCAAAAACGGCTACGCTCAAAAATGTGTTCGGCCTGCACATTTTTAGTAAACATCCATGCCGCACATGACTGTGTTCGAAACACACATTTTTTTTAAATTGCTCGTACGCTCATATGAGCATGTATTTTGCAATAATTTCGACATGGCAACCTCACTGGGTTTATAAACCACCTTCAAATACCGAAAAATATTGATATTTTGCAAAAATGTGAGCGTGCGAGCAATTTAAAAAAATGTGTGTTTTCAACACAGTCCCTGTGCGGCATGGGCGCTACTCAAAAATGAGAGCTTTTATTTTAGAGAGATCGATTAATCCATTCAGGCGCTCACGCTGTTATGCCAGCTTACATTTGGTAAGTGTAATAAACATTGAGAACATTATTTTTGGTTGAGAGTTTTTCTCTGAAAGAACTCTCCTTTTCACTAAAGGGTCCTGGGACAAATATATCAGGTGGAGATTTCCACAATATTTGTTCCATCAATTGCATCGTTGTTGTCCGCTTTGGTACTTGTAATAATTACATCTGGTGGAGATTTCCACAGTAATAATTACAAGAGATTTAGGTCGGACGGTCCGGGCATCCACTAATCATAATTTTTTCAACAAAAACAATCCGTAAAACGGCTAGAAAAGCCTTTGAATGCTCCATTGAAACGAGATTTGAAAAAAATGAAGAAGATTTTAATGTAAGTTTGCAATTTATGTGCATTGTATTAAATGTAAGATTATACTTAAATAAAGTGCGATCGTTGCAAGGTTTTGTCCATCAAAATTTGAATTGATATTTGACTATAAAAATCGTTGATTTTACTTTACTTACGGAACTCAAAATATTTATAATTCCATTGAAGCTCGAGCAGCGTATCATTGTCGTCATTTTTAGCCATTAAACGAGATTGTAACATTTATTATCTTTAAATTATTCATTGGAAAAGTGAAATTTCTATATAAATCTGTGCAATCATCATAACTAATTTTTGCTTTTTTTCTTTTTCTCACTAATACATAAACATTTACGGGAATATCTTACCTTGTATATTCAGATACTTTGGTCATTAACCATCATCAACCAGATGATGATTGAAAACGTAAACATCAGAGCGCGTACTTCTATCGTTTGACTAGCCTCATAAAATAGACTATGCCAATCGAAGTTAGATTTAAGGGATAGCGGATTGGCTTATTGATCGTTTACAGTGAATGTGGTTAAACATCCACGTTTGTTTGTCTGTGAGTATCTATATACTCAGGGTGTGAACCATTTCGCTTATTTGTTTAACTTTTAGTTAAAATTTGACACTTTGATATGTAGTAGTTATTTGCCATCGAAAAGTTAAAAAATAACCACGACGGCGGCCCATTTGAAATTTGACAGTCGAGACGAGTAGTAATTTGGAACAAAATACAGTACGCAGCCAAATCATTGCGAACAAATAATAACTATCGAACTGTCAAGACTAACCCTGCTCGGGAGTAGGGTTATTTTCAAAATAACTATCGAAGTGTCAAATTTTAACTAAAAGTTAAACGAACAAGCGAAATGGTTCACAGCCTCAATAATTTTGATTTGCACACGCTCGTTGAAAACTACTCTCAGGAGAGTAGAATTCTACTCACTTTACGATTTCATTGAAAATTCAAAAAAGAGAGTGACAGCATTCTTCTAAACAGAGTGATTTTCCACTCACACGTTTGAATTTTGGACAATACTCATTTTTGAGTAACTTGGCATTTTTTCCAAAGTGAGCTGTTTTTCACTCACCCGCTCAAATTTATGGCAGAATTCTATTTTTGAGTAACATTATTCAAATTTCGTGCCGGTAACTGCCATTACGAAGTCCTGACGTCTTGCCAATAAAATTATATAACATAAATATCTCTACGTGAAATTCTTCTAAATTATGGAAAACCACATCTGTTGTTCAGCAGGTAAGTTTTATTTTATCCAATTTATGAAAGTGTGGAAATATCTACTTTGAAATAAAACAAATTCTTACAGGCATTCTAACAGACGGCAAGGCAAACATGTCTCAAACATGTAGAAATTTATCTTTTTTGAAGCAAACAGTCATGTAAGTTGAATAATTTCTCTGTATGTAAATACATAAAACTAAGAAAAATCTTAAATTGCTTTCAGTTAATAAAAGAGGGCAAGGCTATGCGTGTCTCGGAGTGTCCCGTGAACTGCGGTTGCAGCGTAAGGTCACCGAAGGATCACCACAACCACGAAGGATCTTGCAGAGCATAGTTGTATAATTTTCATCAACAGACATTAATAATTAAATAAATGTTCGATTTTGTTGCTTTTTGTAATTTTCTTTTGATTTTTTTTTCATGGTAGAAAAAGAACACAACAAAGAAAAAAAATTACATCTACTCACTTTTTAAATTTGCGGTTTTACAAGTTACTCACTTTCTACTCACTTTTGATAAAATCAAAAGTTACTCTAAAGTGAGTGAAGGCAGATTACTCTATTTTGAGCTGTTCCACTTTGTACCAAAGTGAGTCGAAAACGACTCACTTTAGAGTAGTTTTCAACGAGCGTGGCAAGCAATGTTATCTGAAGTACTTGTCAAATTTGACAGCTGTTGGTCCTGTTGTTTTCTAATTCCCCGTAGGAGAGAAAGAGAGCAACTTCTTGATGACGTCACCGTGCATTGGAGTATTAAGCTACAACATTGTCAAAATTAAATTCGAAGCATTTATACTTTGAACAATCCTAATTAATATAAAAATGAAAGTGTGTACCATTAATAAAAGTGTGTACCATTAATAAACATTGATTTAGTGCTTAAATATTGTTGTTACGACCTACAAAAGGATGGACTATGCAATTTTGACCTAATGACACCCCCACTGACGGTACTATTGATAAGATAAAATGTGTTGAAAGTTCCAACAAACACGAGATATGTTCACATCATATATGTTTCATTATTTTTCAGTCATCAACCTGTTTCTATATGAAAACAAACATTGATACTACTACACAAATACAATACAGACAAGGGAGAAACAGCCAATTCTTGGATTGAGCCATTGAGCGTATGCTTCAATGTCTGTGGGTCAAAGTCAACAGCGTTGTATTCCAGTTCCAGTAGTTTGATTTAGCCCGTGGATGAAGCAACAACAGAGAGGAACATGTGCTCCGCAAGCAATATACTGAAGTCTCACATTAAATTAATGAGCAGCGTGGCAAGCGGTAAGGCTCGACCTTTCAAAGATCTTCCGGGACCCAGACGATTCCAATTGCTCGGAACAATCAATGATGTGATCCATTTAGGAAATCCTAAAACGTACGTATATTTTACTTTTTTGTCTATGCTGATGATATCTTACAGTAGGACTCTTGACAACGTTATAATATATAAATAATTGAATATTTTCGTATTTATTGTGATTATAAATTTATATAAATTAAGCAAAATGTTATAGCAACAGAAATGGACCATTGCCATTCTAAGTACACATTTATCAAATGGGTAGTTTTATATTTTAATTCGACAGTTTTTAACGAAAAAATTGTGAGATAATTTAAGTGAGTTGCGTCAAGTCTGTTAAACTGCTAAAAATATATAATTTTTCGACCAAACAGCTACAAGATTTTATGTGTATTTGAGTTCTGATCACGTACGAAGATAGCCAGATCATTTGATTGGGTCCTGACCATAAACTACTTAGAATCATGTGGGGGGCATAGGTTTGGCCAAAATTTACGCTCATAAATTTCAAAAAATTTATACACACAAATGTCTACGAGGGAAAGGAGGGGGTCTCAAATGACCAAAAATGAGTCTACGTAGTTTATGAACAGTGCCTCAGGCAATAGCTCATTAACTGGTTAATATGATTATGATATACTTTTTATCTCTTTTAGGCTACACTTAACTGTGTCCAAACATCACATAAAACATGGACCAGTATTCAAAATTAAAATAGCTAACGTAAATGCAGTTTTCTTAAAAGATCCTGAAATGATGAGAAGTGTTTTTGCATATGAAGGAAAATTTCCAAAACATCCTTTGCCACAGGTCTGGACTTATTACAACGAAAAGCATAAATGCGAACGAGGCCTATTTTTTATGTGAGTACTATCATAGAATTTAAACGTTTGCCGAATCTTTCCAAAGTTTTATTTCTTCTAGGGACGATGAAGAATGGTTGCATTATCGTAAATTACTTAATCAACCATTACTGCGTAATGTCAGTTGGATGTTTGAACCCATAAAACGAGTGTGCGACAACACAATCAAGAATTTACCAGACAACGGAAGCAATTGTGATAATAATAACAAACGGTTCGAAGTGATAAACGTCGAATCATTTTTGTACAAATGGTCTATTGAAGGTATGTCATTACTCATTCATATGTCGAAAAAGAATTGTTGTTGATGATTGGGGACTACGAAGCAAATTACCACAGTTGACCATGTGCGTGAAGCGCCGATTTTTTAACATGGGGAAGCATAGGAAGTCAATTTTAAAATGCTTCTAAAAAATTCAAAACATTATTTAATTAAAAACGGATTGATGTACGGGATAAGAATCTTCGTTTTCTACACAATCAGTACCTAATCTGGGAAAAAACTTTTTAATCAAAATTATATGCTAAAAAGTTTGCTATTTAAATTTCTCATCACGCACACCAACCCGCTTTAAATTAAATATTGTTTTGAATTTTTTAGAAGCATTTGAAAACTGACTTCCTATGCTTCCCCATGCTAAAAAATCGGTCCTTCACGCATACAGTAAACTTTTTCCTGGTGACAGCAGCATACCTTCGAACTCTCGAATTAACCCTCTAATACCCAAATTTTTGATTTTGATCTAAATATCATTTTTCGTCATCTAAAATCGATATAAACATGTTTTGGAAGATGATTCCTTTTAATTCTCGATTTCGTGTATTTCAGTTTTTGATTTTTCTAATTTTTATTTTTGAACATCCCCACACTTTTATATTTTTCCTGGAAGGCAATTTGGGGAACGGATTTTTTGAGATGAAAACATTTTGAGATTTTATGATTATTGTTGAAATATTATTATTTTAATTTTTTTTTCGCAGAAAATTTTATTTTCCGTGTAATTTTAAGGAAAATAATTTTAGAGTGTATTCGATTCCCTCAAACTATTAAACAAGGATAGAATGATTTGGGAAAAATTTAAAATATGTTAATTGTAGCGATTCAATACAAAATAAACAATGACTTCTAAAAGGTGACTAAAACATCAATTTTTCAATGATTTTCAAAAAATGTAAATACGCTTTAAAATACACCAAAAACCATTTTGAGATATACAGAACAGTCCTAAACATCAGCCAAAAATATAAAAAAATGATTTTCCATGAAACAGAAATGCTCAAACTACACGCTAACCTGAAACTACCCATCGACTGGGTCGATTCGACCCGGATGTTCATGTTGTTAGCAGTTGTCATAATCCGGGTAACCCGAAAACCCAGATTCGTTGAATTTGGGTAAAGATCTGGGTAATCGGCACTTTGTCACTTTTCAGCTTGAGAATATGGCAGCGGTCAGGAGAACGCTGAAAACTATGAATGTTTTCGCGAAAAATATGCCGATAAATGACGGAAAAACAGTGGAATTATTCCGGGGAACTGTTTTCCAGCATCAGGTAAGTGAACAGCACATGGAAATCTCGATGGAAATTAAGAGCTTTTTAATTAAAATCTAAATTGAAAATAAATTAACAAAATCAAGGCCCCGGAGGAGCTGGGTATCGTTTACCCAGATTTTGCCACCAACATCGGTAACCCAGATTTGAGTAAAGGTGCCTTTACTCAGTTTAGAGTAACTGCAGTTTTGCTCAGTCTGGGTCGCTTTGACACCAATCTGGGTAACTGAGGGTTAGCGTGTAGAGTCAGTCTAGTTAGAGTCTGGCGGACTGTCACTTTCGATCGGAGCCAATCGAGCATGACGTCACGGTGTAGCATTTATCGGTGAGGACACCATGACGTCATGCTCGATTGGCTCCGGTCGAAAGTGACAGTCCGCCAGACTCTAATTATAGGGACTCTAGGTTAACCTGGGCTTGTTACACGGAGAAACTGAAAAACTCAAAATTAGGTACTTCTAAACTCAATTTTGAGTTCTTTTTCATCTCTCTTTTCATGCGCTCTTTCTATTGTTGTCAGAGAGTGAAGAGAGAAACACCCCAACTTCTGCAGTTCCGTGCAAGGTATTTACATATTCTAAGGTAGTCTTAGATGTCAAAACTGGCTGAGCGGCCATTATTTTTTCACCGTGAGAAATTCTGAAAACAAACACCCCCCCTCAGCAAATTCCTTTGAAATTTGGCTTCCTCTGCTTTTCCCCACAAACTAAACGACCTGCTTAACCTTCCATTATATAAATACCTTGGTTCCGTGCGTCAAGCCAACACTGAGTTTCTAGCACAGTACTCAAATTTGAGTGAAAAAAAAACCTAGTCAAAATTTCGGTTGGGTAAAAAAACATAAAATTAGGTATTTTTTTCACATGGAAGCAAGCGGGAACAACCCAACAAAAACATCGATTCCATCAACTCAAAATTGGCTTGACGCATGCAACCTACAGTCACTATATACACAGTCTGGCGGACTGTCACTTTCGACCGGAGCCAATCGAGCATGACGTCATAGTGTCCACACCGATAAATGCTACACCGTGACGTCATGCTCGATTGGCTCCGGTCGAAAGTGACAGTCCGCCAGACTGTGTATATAGTGACTGTAATGCAACCCCGAAGTTGGGTGTAAAGAACTCACTTTTGGGTAGTTTCGTCTCTCCGTGTACACGGCCTGTCAACAATGTTTCGTGATTTTTTTTGTATTCAATACCCCAACCATTTCTTCGCAATAGTTTATAATCAGCTGGAAAATTTCTCAACATTTAACCCTACGAAAATTTGATTGAAATTTTCTCAATTTCAATCAAATTTTCGTACCTTTAGTAGAGGATGATGTAGCATGGTCACTTTTTGGTAAATATTATTTTAAGATTTATTCAATAAATTATATAAAATGTATATAAAATGTACATAAATTGAATATTAAATTAAATATTTTTCATGTTCTTCAATAGAGCTTGCTGACGTTTATTCGCATCTCTCTTTCAAGCATGCAGGCGGGATAGGATTTGTTTTCATCGAGTAACCTTTCCTGATGACAACAAATCCTATTCCGCCTGCATGTTTGAAAGAGAAAGGTGAATAAACGCCAGCAAGGTCTATTTTTTTTCTCTCCCTTTTTGGCACATACCTTACTGGTCCATATCGAGCAAGGTCTATATGGCGGCGGCGGGCATGTCCTACCGGTTCGAATTTTGACGTTTCTTGGGGGAAAGTCAAAACAGTTTCATTCTCCTCCTCACCCCTTCACCCACCATTTGTTGGCGCCAACCGATTGCGATCCCCACGGAACGTCAGAATTCGAATCGGTTTTTTGTGCCCTCCGCCGCCATTACCGCTCGCGTATAAGTGGATATCTGTAAGTAAAAAGAAAACCACACGGAAAAATATTATAACCCAAAGAATAAGTTTTAAAAACTCAAATTTGACTAAACTGCTTAAAGTTTTAACTCAAAGTTGGGTTGTTTTCTCCCTCGCCCCACCGAAATGTTTTCGAAAACAAAGAGAGAAGCACCGACTCATCCGCTGCTCTTCCGTGAAAGAAGCCAAATTTGGGTTTTCTTGAGTTAACCCAAATTTGCGTCAATTGAGGCCTCCGTTGGGTGAAAATAACTTACCACTGGGTTAATTTTTTTGCCGCTCTCAAACGAGAACTACTCACTCGCCACTATCGCTGTTTGACGCAAATTTGAGTAATTCCACGGAAGACCGGGATTGCGTCAAAACAACTTAAATTTGGGTTCATTTGTAGTTCCTTGCACGTTAAGTACACGGAACCAGAAATCAGCCCAAATATAAGTTCTTTTCACTCATATCGGCTCTTCCGTACGAGAACCCAAATTTGGCTATACCGCGTTAAAGCTCTGAGTGGGTAGTTTCCGTTTGATCCCGGCAGAAAATTGTAACCCATCGCAAAGTTCTTTCTACCTAGCGTCGACTTTCGAAGTACCCTAGTGGGTTGAAATAAACCCACTTTTGAGTAAACGGCAAAAAACCCAAATTTGGCTTCTCGCACGGACATTATCGGCTAGGTAGCTGCTTCTCGCTTTGTTTTTGACAACATTGCGAGCGGGAGAGCGAGAAAACAACCCACTGCTGGGTAAAAAGTTCAAGTGGTTTACTTAATTTTGCGTTCTTTTAACGTATTTTTTAGATAATCTGTTTTTTCCGTGTATATAGACACTATCCACTTAACCGCGAACGGTAAAACCTTGGACAGACTGGTGGTATTTGTACCATGGTACAATTATCTTGAAATGAGTTTCATACTGATAATTGTCTTCATTCAAGATAGCCTTGGAATAATTTTCTTGACAACTTGTACCATGGTACGAACACCACCAGTGTGTCCCAGGCCTAATGGCGGCGGCGGGCATATCCAACCGGTTAGGATTTTGACGTTTCTTGGGGTGTAGCAACCTTGGGCGCACAATCCTATCCCCATTAGAGCTGACTATCCCCCAATTTTCTTTGCGTCAAACTGTCACTTTGACAGGTCTGCGTTCGAGCACGTCCGCTTAGCTCACACGCTAACCCTCAGTTACCCAGATTGGTGTCAAAGCGACCCAGACTGAGCAAAACTGCAGTTACTCTAAACTGAGTAAAGGCACCTTTACTCAAATCTGGGTTACCGATGTTGGTGGCAAAATCTGGGTAAACGATACCCAGCTCCTCCGGGGCCTTGATTTTGTTAATTTATTTTCAATTTAGATTTTAATTAAAAAGCTCTTAATTTCCATCGAGATTTCCATGTGCTGTTCACTTACCTGATGCTGGAAAACAGTTCCCCGGAATAATTCCACTGTTTTTCCGTCATTTATCGGCATATTTTTCGCGAAAACATTCATAGTTTTCAGCGTTCTCCTGACCGCTGCCATATTCTCAAGCTGAAAAGTGACAAAGTGCCGATTACCCAGATCTTTACCCAAATTCAACGAATCTGGGTTTTCGGGTTACCCGGATTATGACAACTGCTAACAACATGAACATCCGGGTCGAATCGACCCAGTCGATGGGTAGTTTCAGGTTAGCGTGCACCGTCACGGCGTCAGCCAACTTCCGTTTAGACTTGAGTTAGTCACTCTCGATCAGACCGTCGCGCAATAAAGTATTTTATATTTCTTTTCGTTAAAAACGTGGTTAGCGTAAACCGTCTCCGAACGTCCCGAAAAATACCACAGGGGGAAAGTCAAAACAGTTTCATTCTCCTCCTCACCCCTTCACCCACCGTTTGGTGGCGCCAACCGATTGCGATCCCCAAGAAACATCAAATTTCGAATCGGTTGTTTGTGCCCGTCGCCGCCATTACCGCTCGCGGATAAGTGGATATTCCGCAGTTCCCACCCAACTGGACCCCTTTCGCAGTTAGTATAAGTGCGGGATCGTGAATAAAACTGCGATTTTGCATCGAATTGTTTCGGTGTTTTCTGCGCACTTATTCAGCACTTTGTAATGCATAAGTGCGCAGAATCACGATCCCGCATTTATACTAACTGCGAAAGGGGTCCAGTGGGGTGGGAAATGCGCAATAGATTCCATAGACTCGCGGAGACGAAGACAACTGTAGCCAAACGAACTGTCAGTTCGTGTAGTCAAACGAGTATGACGTCACGATTTCAATAGCGACAATGGATCACGTGACGTCATATTCGCTCGATACACTCTAAATTCACGACAAAACACACTAAAATCGTATTGCTCAATCTATAGTGTCTATAGTTAAGTACTGTTCCTTTGAATTTCACTAAGAATTTGCATCCTTTGACAAATACGTATGAACTTGTCCAAGATGACGTCACACGCCAACTAACAGCATGCTGTAAAACGGTAACTGCGGGCCGTGTTTACTAAAATCACTGCTCACATCTTGCATCCGGCGAGATCCGGTGAACATCCAGTGAACTTTCAGTCGCTGGATGTTCATGAATATGTCATTTTTTGTAAATGTGGTATGAACTTATCCACCGATGAACCAAATTCATCGCGGTCCGAGAATTTTGACACTAAAGCGGGGTCTGTTCCAATCAGAATCGTCCAATTCTGATTGGAACGGCCCCGCTCTAGTGTCAAAATTCTCGGACCGCGATGAATTCGGTTCATCGGTGGATAAGTCCATTGTGCACTAATTAATTAGAAACTACTGGATTAATCAATTGAAGTTATTTATTGTACTACTTGAAAGTGGCAGTATGCATCCACAAACGGACCACGCGTATGCGTGCATCCACAAACGGACTCTCTGCTAGACTGCTCCTCTGAACGTTAGGCCTACTATGATTACTCGGAATCACCACATCTCCCTTTTTCTTCCAGTTGATTGACGAAGTAATCTCGGTGCCAGGATGGTCGAGTCATCTGACGAGGTAGACGACGACTTGATTGTTCCTGACCTTGGTCGTTCATTAGGTTGCTGCTTGCAGGGATGGCATGCTCCTCAGTGTGAGTGCAAGTGTGCGCGTTTTTAATATGAAAATGAGCTGCACTGTGCACATTTTCAGTGCGGAGTGCCATCCCTGGCTGCTTGGGTTGCTGGTCGTATTATCTGTAACGGATGGCGACGTTTTCTCATTGGATGTTGTCTGCGGACTGATTTTCTTGAGGTGGGCTACATTTATTTCAAACAGGCTTCTTGAAACAGGATCAATAATTTTCACACAGCTTCCTCTTCTCTCCATCACCTGATATTCTATTCCGTTGAATGTTGGAGTTAGTTTCCCGGTTGATACAAGGTTTTGTACCAATACACGATCTCCTACTTGAATGTCCGAGGGTTTTGCATGACACCGGGCGTCTTCCCTTTCTTTTCCCCTGTGCTTCACAATTCTGTCTCTGTCTTGAACTTCAGTAGTTATAGGTGGTGTTGTTTCTATGTCGCTTATTGATGGAATCTTGGAACGAATCAGACGGTTCTGTAACAAAACCGATGGTGCCTTTCCCGTGACGGAATGTGCGTTGGTGTAATACATCATAAGGTAGTGAAGCAAATCCGTTTTACAGTCACGATTCATTGAATGACTGATCTTGAGCCGCTTCAAAAGGGAACTGTTTTGTCTTTCGACTTCATCATTCGCCTGCGGCCAGTATGGAGCTGTGTGGTTCAAGGATATATTTCTTGAATGACAATATTCCTCGAACTCTGTACTTATAAATTGACGACCATTGTCCAGAGTGATCGTCCTCGGATAACCCAGTCGGACGAAAATTGGCTCTATCTTCTTGATGGTCTCTTCTGATGTTATTTTCTTCATGATGCAGACCTCTTTGTACCGACTATAGTAGTCCACGATCACTAGGAGGTACTCTTGTGATGGTATAGGTCCTAGAAAATCCATCGCAACGTCTACCCAAGGTTCTTTTGGCATTAGACGGCGGCGCATCGGTTCGGGTGCTGAGGGCCTGCTTACCAAACGACAACCTTCGCAGCTTCTGACCGTCTTTCTTGCATCTTCATCCATGCCACACCACCAAACCCTGTCACGTAGTCGCGATATCATCAGTGTCTCCCCTGGGTGGCCTTCATGAGCCAGCTGCAGCATTCTACCACGTAGATCTTGAGGAATGACGATTCTGCATCCACGAACCACGTAGCCTTCGAGGAGAGTTAGGTCGTTTTGAAAGGGTATGTACTTCTTGGCACCGCTTCTAACAGCATCATCAGCCCAACCCGAAGTCAACAAAGCATCCTTGACGAGAAGTATCTCAGGGTCTGTTTCCAGTGCATTCTTGATCTCCGAAACATCTACAGCTACAGATTCCGTGATAGCGCTTATGTACAGTTGATCGCCGCATTTATCTACGTCTTCGTTATCTGCCGTCAAAGAGAGACGAGATAGTGGATCTGCTATGTTCTGCTTTCCGGGCTTATATACAATCCTAAATTTGAAAGGTTGTAGTCTAAGCACCCATCTCTCAATGCGGCCTGGAGGTAGTGACGTCGGCTTGAAGATTGCGGTTAATGAACGATGGTCGGTATCGAGTTCAAAGTCTCTCCCAAGTAAGAATAACATGAACTTTTCAACGCTCCAAACTATCGCCAGCGCTTCTTTTTCTGTTTGGCAATATCGACGTTCTGTTGGCGAAAGGCTTTTGCTGGCGTAGGAAATGAAAATTGGTTTATCATCACATTCGTCTTCAAACTGTATTAATACAGCACCTAAACCGACCGGCGACGCATCCGCAATCACTCTTGTTCGACGGTTGTTATCGATGAATCCGAGTGTTGGGGCTGAGCATACTGCTCGTTTCAAATTGTTGAACGCTATTTCATGTTTCGTCGCCCAATCGAACTTCTGACCGCTGATTGTCAATTGTCGAAGATCGAATGTTTTGGTAGCTAAATCGGGGATAAATCTTCCAACATAGCCAACGAGACCCAAAAAACTGCGGACTTCTTCGGCAGACGTAGGCGATCTAAATTGCTGCACCGCCATTACTTTGTCCTCCGTTGGTCTAACGCCTTGCTGAGAAATGTCATGACCCAAGAATTCTGTTTCCGTGACCTTGAATTTGCATTTCTTGGTGTTCAAAACGACATTGTGTGCCTCCAGTGTACGCAAAACACGCTCAAGAGCAGCGTCATGCTCTGCCTCTGTCTTTCCGTGTATGAATATATCGTCTTGGAAGTTAAAGGAGTTTTCACAGCTGCTTAAAATCTGCTCGATTATGCGCTGGAAATGTTCTGAAGCACTGCAGATCCCAAACATCAACCTGGTGTATCGAAACATTCCAAGGTGGGTAATGAATGTCGTTATATACCGGCTCGACTCGTGCAGTTCCACTTGATGGTAAGCATCCTTAATGTCGAGTCGAGAAAACCATTTGGAGCCGTTCAACCTAATTGTGGACTTAATTTAGTAATAATACAATTCAACTAAAATTTAACAACGTCTCTAGTACATTACCTTGCCAGAAGATCATCAAGCGTAGGTATCATATGATACTCTCGTCTGATTGCAGTATTCGCTCGTCGCATGTCAATGCATAGGCGTACATCGCCGTTCTCCTTGATAACGATTACAACGGGTGATACCCAGGGGCTGGGACCGTTAACTTTTTCAATGATGCCGGAATTCAGCAGTCTATTGAGCTGATCTTCAACTTGTCGACGGAGTGCTATTGGTACACGGACACAGGATGTGATTAGATAATACCTTTATTGATAAAAAGTTCTAATAACTACCTTTAATTACAGGAAACTTGTCAATAATGCTCTCTGATACTTGCTGGATTGTCGCCGGGTTGATGACGCTAGGCAAGCCGATCAACAGTACTCCTAATTGCTTTGCTGCGTCTCTACCCAGCAAATTCTGTTTTCCATCTTTTACCACATAAAAAGTATTAACGAAACTGAGGCAGTTGCCCTCCACGACCGCTATTTCTGCCTCGAACGTGCACAATATGTCTAATGAACTTTGTTGTGCATATGCTGATAGTTGCTTGGTGGACGGTCTCACGTTGTTCACGGCGGCATTCCTGCACTTCATGAAATTCCACGTCTGCTCATCAATGATGTTGTACTTGCTGCCTGAATCGATCATCATTCCGACGAGTATGTCTCCCACCCTGCACCACACCATCTCGTCATGGTTATCGCTAATTGCATAGACGAAATATCCTTGAACTTCTGGACGCGTTTCTGGCTTCATGGCATGTGGAGTCTGTACGACTGGAGTCAGAATCTCGTCTACAGCGTTAACCTTTGGTGTTTTGGGACCACGGCTGTATTGATTTTCAGATGAAGACTTGCGCTTCCATGTGCCTTTGTTAGAACCAAAATGACACTTTTTGGCGAAATGACCAATACGGTTGCAGTGATTTCATTTATTGTCTCTTTCTGAGCATTTCACTTCAGGCTTATGAGCTTTGAACCCACAGCGATCACAATCCACAGCGGAACGTTTGTTCGCCGAACGTGACCTGTCACTATCCGTAGATATTTTGTTGACGAACGTATTCGCACGGTTCGCTAGCTGCAATGTTCCTGTACCTGACACATGTTGACCAAGGTCACGTATCTGGTGCTGTACGGATAAGTGGGTATTGACGAGGGTGGTGAGATCATCCAAGTTGATATTGGGCTTTTCCAAAATCTTTCGCCGGAGCTCAGGGGGCGCCAGCATAACAATCTTGTCGATATCTGCTGCATCTCTGCTTTCTTTCTCCGATGATCCGAATCGACATTTATTGGCCATGACTTTGGCACGCAGCAGGAACTTATCCAGTGTTTCTCCAACGACCGGTTTTTGAGTCCAGAACGTATGCCTCTCGAAGGTGTCATGCTGTTTGGGAGCAAAGTAATTGTCGAGCCTGCGAATCATGCGATCGAACTCGTCTTCTTCTTCCTCACTGATTCCTTGGTTATCCTCGGACAGGCTCTCATACACTCGCTGGAGTTCACGCACAGCAACAGCAAGGAATATATTTTTCAGCTTCTTCTTTTTCTTTCTGCCCAGAGCGGCAGCGATGTATTCGAACTGCTTCTTGTAGTCGAACCATTTATTCCTGAGCTCCGTAATTGGGACACTTTCACATTCGAACGGGGGTAGCTTGAACAGTTGTTCTTCCATTTCTGAAGAATTATTAAATAATTATATCGACAGTTTCATTCAAACAGTCTTTCTTACAAATTTTGGGAAATCTTCAAATTTGTCGTTTTGTTTATCATCTGATTGATACCCTTAGTAACAATGTTTATTATTTGTCTAACCACAGAAAAGGGTTGCTATGGACCCATTATCGAGTTGCTATGGACTACCCATTATCGCCTGACTCAACGAAAACCGTTCCTGAGGCACTTAGAAATCTTGTCGCCTAACGCAACGGACAGAATCCGTTCCCGAGGCAGTCCACCTTATGTGGTGATTCCGAGTAATCATAGTAGGCCTAACACAACGGACATAATCCGTTCCCGAGGCAGTCCACCATTGAGGAGGGCTTCATATTTTTCGTCTAACGCGACGGATAAATCCGCCCCTGAGGCAGTTCATCTTTAAGATTGAACTTGAATACTTTTTCGCCTGACTCCACGGATGAAATCCGTTCCTGAGGCAGTCCCTTATGAAGGAACTTATTTTTTTCCAATTCAGCGGACCACGTTCGTTGCCTAGGCAACTACTTGTTTGGCTTGGTTTTTTTCACGTATGATATCCCAACATTTGTAAAAAAAAAAATGTTAGATTGTACTTACTGAATACTTCCAAAACGCTGCTGGTTCGTCTCGTCGCCAAATATGTGGTATTGTGCACTAATTAATTAGAAACTACTGGATTAATCAATTGAAGTTATTTATTGTACTACTTGAAAGTGACAGTATGCATCCACAAATGGACCACGCGTATGCGTGCATCCACAAACGGACTCTCTGCTAGACTGCTCCTCTGAACGTTAGGCCTACTATGATTACTCGGAATCACCACAGTAAACTTTGCCCGCAGTTAGAGAAGAAAAGAAGAAGCAATCCAGAGAGAAAAGAAGACCGTGGATAAGTCCATTTCGACCAGGGGACTGTTATGGTCTTCTTGTTTTCTAATCTCGCATTAAAATAGACGAGTGCACCGATGAACTGAATTCATCGCGGTCCGAGAATTTTGACACTACAGCGGGGTCGCTTCCAATCAGAAGTGAAAGATTTCCAATCAGAATTGAACAATTCTGATTGGGAACGACCCCGCTGTAGTGTCAAAATTCTCGGACCGCGATAAATTCAGTTCATCGGTGCACTCGTCTATTATGCTGATGTGTTGAAAGATAGGTTGTCAGCTTGAGCCCTACGCTTGAGCCGCTGTTATGCTGGCTACGAAAACATTGCATTGATGGGATAGGGATGCCAATTCCTTGATTTCGACCTGAACTGTAAGGTCGTCTTCAGTGTCTTGTACTTGACTCGAATTGTTGTTGTTTGACAAATGTTACGAGCTGGATTTCGGGATGGCCGGGGGACATGACTGTGGATTGAAACTCCCAGGTGTAGCAAAATAGCACATTAAAACATACTTTATTTACATATTTACATTTACATCTACATTTACATATTTATATACAGTGAACGATTTCCAATCAGAATTGAACAATTCTGATTGGGAATGGCCCCGCTCTAGTGTCAAATTTCTCGGACCGCGATGAATTGCACTCGTCTATAGAGTGACCTTATGAAATTCATCCGAATCATTATGAATTATTTAAAGGCCGTTTCATAAGTTGGGCCTTATGGAAATCTTAGGGTTGTTTGGCTGAGTGAAGAAATCTTTGCTTCGCCTGGATTGATAAATCCCTTCGATTCAACCCAGGCTAAACAGGGGACTGTTATGGTCTTCTTGTTTTCTTACCTCGCATTAAAATTATGCTGCTGTGTTGAAAGATAGGTTGTCAGCTTGAGCCCTACGCTTGAGCCGCTGTTATGCTGGCTACGAAAACATTGCATTGGTGGGTTAGGGATGCCAATTCCCTGAGGCTAAACGGCTGATAGCATGAAAATAGAAAGAGAGTGAGAGAGATGCGGATACAATATACAAAATAATAGTAATTCCGTGTAAACTTTTATTTCTGAGTGTACACTGTGATTCTGTGCTGTGCTTTTTTTTGTCACTCGCGTACAGCCGGTTGCGATTCGTCCATGTTTTTTGAAGTCAGCATCAGTTTCAGGGCAAACATTTGATTTGAGCGTGAGTTACGAGTATCATTTTTTTACCTCTTCTTCAGGACCTCAATTTCGAGCTAATTCACACACGTTTATAATTAGAGTAACATATATCAACTAACAAAATAACTTTTTGCTACGATTGCCCTAGTATATTTTGGAAAATTATATATTTTGTTGGGAAAAATATTTTGCTGCCTTTTTCAATTGTTGGTCCTAAACAGTGGTGTCATCGTGGTTATTCCAAGTTACTCACTGAGTAACCAGCTCTTGAAGTAATATATCCACTTATCCGCGAGCGGTAATGGCGGCGACGGGCACAAACAACCGATTCGAAATTTGACGTTTCTTGGGGATCGCAATCGGTTGGCGCCACTCCATGGGCCTTTTTGCTTCAGGGATGGGGCACAGGCATTTGGACCATGTGTCCTGGCTAACAAGCCTAGGCTTAAGCGCCATTGATCGCTCTCTGAAACGATAAGAAACAAGTTATGTGGATGGGAAGGAATAGTAGGAAAGGGATGATATCTATTTAACGAGATGCCAGCGACTCACCGACGCCCTCGTGAATAGAAAGGAGGTGGGATTTTGGTACGGGAATGGTCTGGAATTGGATATGCATATTTAAAGTTGATTTGTGTGTTTGAGTTTTCAGGGTAAGCAAAATAAACATCCGGAGCATGCAATTTGTGGCTTGCACACAAGACCGGAAATTTACCAAAAGAGATGAGCTGAATACCTTTTCAAACCATTGCTGTCCCCATGTGTGATCCAATTCCTGACAGCTGCACCTCTTGGCGACCAACGGCGGGGCACCATGAATACGTCTCTAGTCAGGTCCCGACTCGGGACTTCCAGGTAGAAAAACAGCTTCAATTATAATATTCACTCACCTTCTGAAACCCATATGCCCATATAACACATAAATAAACACCACGTTTTCTAAAATTTTCTCCATGTTTCGCTGATTTTCTTCATTTTTAATTCGTGGTATGTTGTTCCTTTTCTACAAATACCATGGTGACAGTCACTGATTTCAGCGGACATATTTCTATCGTAAACAAATTCACTTGCTAACGATGGCCACTCGTTGGTGTGTTCAATTAAACCACATTTTAGGGAAATTACATTTTTTTCCGCTCAACGGCTAACCGAAAGGATTTCTCCGTCTTCACTGGATGTTAACTGCAGCCTCAACTTCGACTCAAGTCAACACCGCACCATCTAATCACAAATGCGCACACCAAATCAAATTTTTCAATTTCTAAACGAATCACTGTTAGCACTAAATCAATCATTTTTCAAAATGCATACTATTTAGTCTGGGTAGCGTAGTACATCAATCCATTTTGCTTCACCATCGTCCGAATTAATTTTTTCCGCGACAACGAAAAAACACGCAGCGTAAAAATTTTCTGCTGTCATCCGCGCGCACAGCCTGCTGCCCCACACATCTCGGATTTTTTCAACTTGATCGCATCAATCCCCTTTTGCATCTAAAATACTGTTCAAACATGATTGAATTATCAGCGCTATCTGTTCGTCAGCTGCGTCATTTCTCGAAATAGGTCAACTATCTTCGAAAAGTAGTCATCGTGGCCCAAAACGATATTGCCTCCTACACGTTCCGGGACAACGCATTTCCGATGGATCAACTATAAAAGTCGTCGAAGAAGCAGAAGACTTTCTCTTTTATCTTGTAATTTCGTAACAATAAGAACGTCAAAGTGAAGAGGAGTGAATTAAATTTATTAGCATGTAGCATGTGAAATAAAGTTGTTATTAGTTAAAACCTTTTGCAATAAAGTGAATTAGTAACTGAACAAATGTGAAAAACAGTGTTGTGAAAACTCATACTTACCTGCAACTGAAGAACCGTGAAGAAGCCACCTGAAAGAGAAGAAATTAAACTTACCTGTGCCTGAAGAAGTCCGCTGGAAGAAAGTGCTAAAATCTACTTACCTGGGTAAACTTACCTGGAATTGTATCTGCTGCTCTCGCTGATTCTATCATCTGGTCCTTCGAACCGGATGGTCGTTGACACTCCGATCATCCAAACCGTGATTTCTCCAGTGGATGACTTCGCCATCTTGCCTGCAACCGAGAAGGAAGTGCATTTCATCAGGCTGCGAACGATTTCGCCGCCATCTTCGCCATACTGAGGTCCTGTCCGCGTGCTGCTGTTTCTATCTA
The DNA here is from genome assembly GCF_035046485.1 of Aedes albopictus. Taxonomy (NCBI): domain Eukaryota; kingdom Metazoa; phylum Arthropoda; class Insecta; order Diptera; family Culicidae; genus Aedes; species Aedes albopictus. The sequence goes on along the minus strand of NC_085136.1, from coordinate 182,693,162 downwards.
TACAAGGCACTAAATTGCCTTATCTAAGGTAATTATAATTCCAAGCATTTATCTCCATCCTGTGTGGGCTACGTGGTCTTGTGAATCCCGTTCCAGATCGACATGCCAACGGAGCGCCGGATCAAGACGCTGAAGCTGCGCGTCCGCAGCATCCAAACGTCGTTCTCCCTCATCAAGACGTTTACGGAGAACTACGACGCGGACACGGACGTCCATCAAATTCCAGTCCGGCTGGAAAATCTGAGGACGTTATGGACCGACTACAATAGAACTCAGGCCGAGCTGGAAGCGGAAGCGGAAGACGAAGCGGTTATCGATGAGCTGTTTAAGCAGCGTTCCGAGTTTGAATCCGCTTATTATAAGGTGAAAGGATTCCTGCTCGCCAAAAATAAATCTCCTGCCGCACCGTGCGCCTCACCGAGTTCTCATTCAGCTGCTCAATTCCCTCAGTCCGCCTCTCACGTTCGACTCCCCGATGTTAAACTGCCAGTGTTCAACGGAAACATGGAAAACTGGTTAAATTTCCATGATCTTTACATCTCGTTGGTGCATTCCTCGGCGGAGCTCTCTAACATCCAAAAGTTTTATTACTTGAGATCCTCCCTCGCTGGCGATGCCCTCAAACTCGTCCAAACTATCCAGATCAGCGCGAATAACTACATGGTTGCCTGGAAGCTGCTTGAGGATCATTACCAGAATCCGGTGCGCCTGAAGCAAAACTACATCGATGCCCTGTTCGAGTTCTCCAACATAAAGCGGGAATCTGCAGCGGAGCTCCACTCTCTCGTGGAAAAGTTCGAGTCCAACGTGAAAATCTTGCAGCAACTTGGTGAGCAAACTCAGTCTTGGGACCTCTTACTTGTCCGAATGCTGAGCACTCGTCTGGATCCCACAACTCGACGGGACTGGGAAGAACACGCCTCGACCCAGAATCGCATTTCATTTCAAGACCTCACCACGTTCATCCAGCGTCGTGTTAATGTACTCCAAAGCCTCCAAGTCAAGACCAGCGAGAATCCAGTTGTCAACACTGCGAAGAAGTCAATCAACCGTCCGGTTGCGAGCCACGGAGCGACCCAGCTCAATCCTAGAAAGTGTCTCCTGTGTAGCGACCACCACCCCCTATACATGTGTTCATCCTTCTCGAACATGACTGGAGAAGAGAAAGAAAGGGAAGTTCGACGTCTCCAACTGTGCCGAAACTGCCTGTGGAAGGGGCACTTGGCCAAAGATTGTTCTTCATCCAGTACCTGCCGAAAATGCCGCAGCCGCCATCACACTCAACTCTGCACCAGCGATGGGTCAAATAGTGGCAAGCCGAAGCCTTCTGAACCCTCTACTACCAATCACTCGTCGTCAAATTCAACAGAGCAGTCCTCTACACCAACCGTGTCCGCATCGGCCATCGAACCTACCAGCCACGCTTCAACCGGGAAAAGCAGTAGAAGCGTTCTTCTTGCAACGGCAGTGGTAATCCTGATCGACGACAACGGAGTGAAGCATGCTGCAAGAGCCCTTTTGGATTCTGGAAGCGAGTGTTGTTTCATTACGGAAGCTTTGTCCCAATCGTTGATGGTTCGCAGGAAGAAAATCTCCCTCCCAATTGCGGGGATCGGCCGGTCGTCAACCCAAGCTCGCCAATTGCTCACTTCGACCATTCGCTCTCGCACCTCAGATTTCACCGCAAGCGTGGAATTCCTTGTCCTTCCCAAGCTCACCGTCGACCTACCTTCCGCTTCGATTGACATCACTTCCTGGAAAATACCATCGAATATCGAGCTTGCTGATCCTGCGTTTCATCAGGCCAACCCGGTCGACCTTATTTTGGGTGCTGAAGTGTTCTTTGACATCTTCAAACCAACAGGCAGGATTCAACTGGGCGAATCTCTTCCAATCCTCGTTAATTCCACACTCGGTTGGGTGATGACGGGCCGCACCGTTCAATGTCATCCAATCTCTCCCGTCGTCGCAAATGTAGCTACCATGGCAACCTTACCTGAACTGATGGAACGATTCTGGACTTTGGAAGAAGATGAATCTGCACCAAACTACTCCGTGGAGGAAGCGGCCTGTGAGCAGCACTTCAAGCAATCAGTCGCTCGCAACTCCGAAGGGCGCTATATTGTGCGCCTCCCATTGAAGCAGAACGTGCTGGCAAACCTAAGCGACAATCGAGGTACAGCGGTACGGCGCTTTCATCTGTTGGAACGTCGATTAGCTCGAAATGATGAGTTGCGCAGACAATACTCGGATTTTATGGATGAATACCTCAACCTCGGCCACATGGAACGTGTGACGAATCCCGATGATGCATCGATACCCTCCTTCCATCTTCCTCATCACGCTGTGATTCGGGAGGACAGCTCGACTACGAAGGTCCGAGTTGTTTTTGATGCATCGTGCAAATCAGCGACGGGGCCATCCCTAAACGACGCTCAAATGGTTGGCCCAATCGTCCAGGAAGATTTGAGATCCATCATCATGCGTTCACGGAAGCATCCCGTCATGCTCATAGCGGATATCAAACAGATGTACCGTCAGGTTCTGGTGGACGAGCAGGACACACCTCTTCAACGTATAGTCTGGCGTTCTTCACCCGATTCACCCCTCAGCACATTCGAGCTGAAAACGGTAACGTATGGCACGGCTAGTGCCCCGTTCCTCGCTACGCGGGTACTGAAACAGTTGGCAGAGGACGAGCGAAACAACTTTCCCGAGGCTGCAGAAGTTCTCGAAATGGATTTCTATGTGGACGACTTATTCTCCGGTGCATCTAGCGTTTCTACTGCTACAAAACTGCGAATGCAATTGGATTCATTGCTGGCTAGGGGTGGATTCGAGTTGCGCAAGTGGGCCTCGAACGAAGAGGCCGTGCTCGAAGGTGTACCCCAGGAGAATCGTGCCCTATTGCCATCCACTAATCTTCTTCGTGACCATCAGTGCATCAAGACACTGGGTGTACATTGGGAACCGACATCAGACGTGTTTCGGTATCGTATACAGATTCCTCTCCCCGACACCAATTCGCCACTCACCAAACGGATTGTACTGTCTCTCATCGCCCAACTGTTTGACCCCCTCGGATTAGTGGGCCCAATCGTCACGACAGCAAAACTCTACATGCAGACACTATGGACCATGAAGGACGAGAATGGAAACATTTGGGGGTGGGACCTTGAACTTCCGCCAGCTCTGAAGGAACGTTGGACCATCTATCATTCTCAGCTTTCCCTCTTGAACAAGCTCCACATTCCAAGGCACATTCTCTGCTCCAATCCAACGACGATTCAGCTACATTTTTTCTCGGATGCTTCGCAGCACGCCTACGGTGCTTGCGCATATGTGCGATCTACTAATGGAGAGAGCATCAAGGTGGCACTTTTAACAACGAAATCCAAGGTCGCCCCTTGAAACAGCAGAGCATCCCACGATTGGAGTTGTGTGGGGCCCTCATCGCCACGCAGCTGTTCCAGAAGGTTACATCGTCCCTCCAACTAGACGCTAAAATATTCTTCTGGGTCGACTCCACGACGGTTTTAAGTTGGCTACAATCACCACCATCCACTTGGACGACTTTCGTGGCTAACCGTGTGTCGAAAATTCAGTTAGCGACGGAGAATTGCACCTGGAACCACATTGCCGGCCACGAAAACCCCGCGGATCACATTTCTCGTGGCATGTCCGCCGAATCAATCTTGAACTGCGACCTGTGGTGGAATGGACCGCCATGGCTTCAACGAGAGGAACGCGAATGGCCTACTCAGCGAATCGATCCAACAGACACCGAAGCACCGCTAGAAACTCGAAAGACATCGCCGGCATTGACAATCGTAATCTCGGAACTGTCGTTTATAGACCAACTCGTAACCAGGTTCTCCAACTACCATCGTTTGCTGCGGGTTGTTGCATATTGCCGTCGATTTATCAAGAACTGTCAACTCGGTAAGGATCGACCGCAGGACAGTAAAATCACCGCCGAGGAGATAAAAGAGGCAGAAGCCGCAGTCATCAGATTGGTGCAGCAACAACACTTCGGAGAGGAATGGAAGCTACTTCTAAATTCGAAACCTGTAGGAAAGAAATCCAAGATTAAGTGGTTTCACCCCATTCTCGCAACTGATCAAATAATCCGTATTGGAGGACGACTAAAGCAAGCTCATCAGCCGTACGACGCAAAGCATCAGATAATCCTACCATCCTCGCATCCACTGTCCGCTCTCCTTGTTCGAACCTACCACGAACAACATCTTCATGCGGCGCCACAACTGCTTCTCACAATCCTTCGGCTTCGATATTGGATCTTGGGGGCCAGAGGCCTGGCTCGCCAAATTGTTCACAAGTGCGTCGTCTGCGTAAGAGGTCGCCCCAAGCAGTTCATGGCTGAGCTGCCGGCTCCGCGAATCACAGCCGCTCGACCATTTTCTACCTCAGGTGTGGACTACTGGGGTCCAATCTACTTGCAACCGATCCACCGACGAGCTGCTGCCAGGAAGGCCTACGTGGCAGTATTCATTTGCTTTTGCACGAAGGCCGTGCATTTGGAGTTGGTCGTGGATCTCAGTACCGCGAAGTTTATTCAGGCCCTCCGCCGCTTTGTCGCTCGCCGAGGCCTATGTTCCGTCATCTACAGCGACAACGGGACGAATTTTGTTGGAGCAGCAAAGGAACTTCGCAACCTGATCACAAGCAAGCAACACCAACAGAACGTAGCTCAAGAATGCATGCAGCTGGGCATCAAATGGCACTTTAACCCGCCGAAGGCTTCCCACTTCGGCGGCCTGTGGGAAGCTGCCATTAAGTCCGCACAGAAGCACTTCACCCGAGTGCTTGGAACACGCACATTGGCCTACGACGACATGGAAACATTGTTAGCGCAAATAGAATCCTGCCTAAATTCTCGACCGCTGGTTCCACTAAGCGACGACCCTTCGGACTTCGACCCATTAACACCGGGACACTTCTTGGTGGGATCTTCGTTGAAAGCAGTTCCAGATGTCGACCTCACTGATGTACCATTCAACCGCCTGCGTCACTACGAAGCAACGCAGAAAATCTTGCAATGCATTTGGAAACGCTGGCATACCGAGTATTTATCCACACTCCAAGCCAGAACAAAATGGTACAGCCCGCCGATACAAATCGCTCCAAATCAGCTGGTGATCATCAAGGATGAGAAGCTTCCTCCTATGCGATGGTCCACGGCGAGAATCCTAGAGCTTCACCCCGGAGCGGACGTTATTACACGAGTAGTCACCGTTCAAACACCGCAAGGAAGTTTCACCCGTCCAGTATCGAAGCTTTGTTTACTTCCCATCGCACCGTCGGACGAAAACTCCTTCGATGGGAAAACTGCCAACACATCCGGTAACAACGAAGCGATCGACGGGAACCAACCTGCAACAAAATAAATACAAGGCCCTGTTGTAACAGGGACCAGGTGAGTCCCTGTCCAACTATTTTATATCCGTTGAAACCCGCTACCGGGTCTTTTTTTGCCAGGAAATTTTCGTTCGTCATCAAAACTGGTCTGCAGCAGCGATCTTCAAATGCGAATTTATGACAGCGAACAAGAGTGACAACAAGGCGAACGAGGAAGGAAGGCAAACGTCAAAACTTCATCGACACCTGCGAGGGACAGCCCGTTTGTTTCATCGAGACGTCGATTCATCGAGCATAGCGTAACTTTTGCATGGGACTTAATTAGTGTTTTGAATCAAATGAATTGCGATTCAACATCGTAATTAGGTACCAACTTTGGTAGCGTGAGCAGAAATAGTTTTTCTGAGGGGCCAGGATGTTCAAACATGATTGAATTATCAGCGCTATCTGTTCGTCAGCTGCGTCATTTCTCGAAATAGGTCAACTATCTTCGAAAAGTAGTCATCGTGGCCCAAAACGATATTGCCTCCTACACGTTCCGGGACAACGCATTTCCGATGGATCAACTATAAAAGTCGTCGAAGAAGCAGAAGACTTTCTCTTTTATCTTGTAATTTCGTAACAATAAGAACGTCAAAGTGAAGAGGAGTGAATTAAATTTATTAGCATGTAGCATGTGAAATAAAGTTGTTATTAGTTAAAACCTTTTGCAATAAAGTGAATTAGTAACTGAACAAATGTGAAAAACAGTGTTGTGAAAACTCATACTTACCTGCAACTGAAGAACCGTGAAGAAGCCACCTGAAAGAGAAGAAATTAAACTTACCTGTGCCTGAAGAAGTCCGCTGGAAGAAAGTGCTAAAATCTACTTACCTGGGTAAACTTACCTGGAATTGTATCTGCTGCTCTCGCTGATTCTATCAAATACGCATATCTTTGATGCAACTGGTTGAGCCCTCGCGCTCTGTAACATGATTGAAATTTGAATGGGTTTTATTATGGAAAATTTCATTTGCTTGCACTTTTTTTTGTCAAATTTTACATGATTTTATATTTATTTTATTTTATTTATTTATTATATTATGCCTCTCAAGAAAATTCAGAATATGGCGATTATCTGCCTCTGGCTTCTGATATTAGCGCGACAGTCACTAATCATAACAGCGTCACCAGATTTCAAAGTATATAATTCCACTATATGGGGTTTGACAGCAAGAACACTCATTCCACTGAGCTACTCTTGCCGTTCGTCACAAATACATTCAAAAACATCTGTCACTTCGCGAAACCCACGTGCTTTTGTTTTTGGCGGGAACACTTTTTCTTTTGTTTTGCCTTGCGACTGTCATGCGGCGGTATGCCTTGCGAGCGTACGACCGCCGCAGGACTCTAATAAAAGATAAGCGCGACAATAATAGACTATAACAACACAAGTAACCTCCTAATGGTTTTCAAAGTATATGCTATTATTGATTATAAATAATGCCGATGTACTTTACTATTAATTGAAATATGAACTAACACTGTTTTTAAATGAATTATAGTTTCTCTCACACCTACACGTTCTCGGTAATTGATTCCAGGCACTGATTGCACGATGACGAAACGAATGTTTTAGTCCACAAGACGAGCATCTCGGAACAATCAATAAAGGACCTCTCATAGATCGTGCATATGAAAAGAATTTTTTTAGGTAGACTGGAGGGTCATTTAGAATTTTAAAAGTTTGTGTACAAACCCGAAGTTTTAGATGACTAGTGAAATTTACACCTAGTATAGCATTTGCATACCCGGATATATGATCATATTTGCTTAGGTTAAAAACATATCTTGTAACTGTGTTGAAAGCTCGCTGAAGTTTCCTTAAATTCATTTTAGAGACTAGTGAATATAAGACATCCCCATAATTAAAAATCGGAATTATAAGGGATCTTGCCAAAAGAAGACGTATATGCTATGGAGTGCTACTTCTTACAGCAACGAAAGAGTGAAGAGCTTTGTACACTTTATTACATACAGCGTTCACTTGGTCTTTCCAGCTCATTTTGCTATCCATTAATTAATCCAAGATTTTTCACAGTATCAGAGTATTCAATTTTGTCACTGCCCACTTTTATTCTGGGAGCACACGTTATTCTTGTACGTTGATTACAGAAAATAATTGCTTGTGTTTTCTTCGAGTTCAATACCAACTCGTTGATATTACACCAATCCAAAACACTTTGAATATCGCTGTTAATTTTCATGATAGTATGCGCTAAATTGGACATTGAATCAGATAAATAAAGTTGACAATCATCAGCATAAAGATGGAATTTGCAATAAGTTAGCATCAACGGTAGATCATTGATGTACATAGAAAAAAGAAACGGACCTAGAATGGATCCCTGGGGTACACCACAGGGAACAAATATTTTGTCAGATGTTGTGTTATTGAAGTACACGTGAACGACGTGACAGATAAGAATTCAGTAAACGAACTGACAAAGAGTCCAGTTTGAAATTGTGTTTCAGTTTATCACAAAGAAGGCTATGACTAATTGTATCGAAAGCTTTACTGAAATCAAGTAGTGCCATGGCTGTTAGGGGAACTGCGGCCATAACGCCCATAGGGGGCAAGTTGCGCCACCTACACTCCCGTTCAAAAGTTTGGGGTCACCCCCTCAAAAACATGTCATTTTTTAGGCCCATATCTCCGCCAATTTGCGTCAGATTTCAAAACCCTAGGTTTCATTCAAAATATAATAAGGCAGAGAAATTTTGAACATGATTTAAAAGAAACTTTTTCAAAAAAATTTGTATGTAAACTTAACCCAAAGTTGCCAAATTTTCTAAAAAATGAATATAAACTTACGGCAGTGTCGCTGGAAGTTGGGTCGACCAAATTTTAAGATGAGAGCGGTAATATGACCCATTTTTATTAGCTTTCAACTGCTTTTTACAGAACTTAGCTAAAAAATCTAGAAAAAAAAGTTATTAAGTAAATTAATCCTTGATGTCATCGACCAAAAGTTTTGGGTCACCCCTCAAAATGCTATATCGGCCAAAAGTTTGGGGTCACTATCGTAAAACATGGTAAAGTAATTTGTTGATATCTTTGTCATTTTTCATTCAATTTTAATTCTTCTTGGCTTATTTGAAACAAAATATTAAAATAACAAAAAAAAAACACATATTTGTTGAAATTTACATACTAAAACTTATCGTAAAGTTGCCTCATTTTTTGAAGCGTGGTAAAATGTGCTAACTTTACATAACACTTTTATATAAAAAAAATCGTTAAATACGTTAAGTTGAAGACATCAAACGTAAATTTAGTTAATTATCTTTGAAATGAGCCAAAAATAATTAAAATTGAACTATAGATGACGAAGATATCACCAAATCACTTTTCCATGTTTTACGAAAGTGACCCCAAACTTTTGGCCGATGACATCAAGGATTAATTTACTTAATAACTTTTTTTCTAGACTTTTTAGCTAAGTTCTGTAAAAAGCAGTTGAAAGCTAATAGAAAATGGGTCATATTACCGCTCTCATCTTAAAATTTGGTCAACCCAACTTCCAGCGACACTGCCGTAAGTTTATATTAATTTTTTAGAAAATTTCTCAACTTTGGGTTAAGTTTACACACAAAATTTTTTGAAAAAGTTTCTTTTAAATCATGTTCGAAGTTTCTTTGACTTATTATCTTTTGAATGAAACCTAGGGTTTTGAAATCGGACGCAAATTGGCAAAGATATGGGCCTAAAAAAATGACATGTTTTTGAGGGGGTGACCCCAAACTTTTGAACGGGAGTGTATGTTTTAGGCAAACCACGTTATTTTCAGTACTTTTTTCAATTGCAATTGCTAAAATAAGAATAAAAAGGCTTCTTTACATTTGAGTTTACATATTTTTACTACAAAAAATGTACAAAAACTTCGAAAAAAGATTTTGGTTACTCTTGATGTAATTTTAGCCTGTCGAATGTTTGCACTTTTTTACATCATATAAAAGAATTTTTTTTCCCGCTATCCCCACAAACTGTTTTGCACACTCCCATTATTTGTCTACCAAGCGGAAAAAGTATCGAATTTGACCCTTACAATTTTTTTACATAGGTCCAAACTTCTGAGGCATGTGTGGGGTAAAATGCTCACCCCTAGTTATTTACATTAAAATAGCCATTTAGATCCAAATTCTGGCACAAATTATGTTGAATACAAGTTGGAACAAGCAACGGCACATTTTTACTATAAATAAGTTCACTAATCACACGGCCATGCATTATTTTGTAGTAATTACTGATAAAATAGCTCACTATGACGTTTACATGGAATTGACCCATAATTACAGGCGATCCATAATTATGTAATGACTGTATACCATTCACGAACAATAACAGTTGACAATAAACCAGGCGTGCAAGTACATGTACACAATTTGCCATCCTGACGTTAGCTGTGACTAGTGGCGCGTTTTACCCTGCATTAAAACTAAAGTTCTAAAAATCAAACTTTTTTTCAAATTTGAATTTTTTAGTAGTAAAACATAAAACTGGTTTGTGGTTTCTTCCATTTGGAAGAAAACATGTTGGTGCTTCATGTTAGTGCCAAAAAAATGTGTATTATAAAATGTTTCGTGGTTAAAATTGGACTCTTCCTTAACGTGGGCGTCTTACCCCCAGTTCCCCTACCATCTTTTTATCTAGCGCTTCTCTAATGGTGCCGACACCGCTCAAACGTCAAATTTCGTGTGGGAGTAAGTAGGCCAGCATAAATTCGTGCAGTGGACCACATCGTTCTCAGCCTTAATCAAAGCAGTCACAGTGCTACAATATTTTCGATATCCTGATTGTAAGGGACACAACAAGTTATTATTTGATAGGTATTCCTTCAGTTGTTTAGAGAGGATCGACTCAAAAATCTTCGACAAAGCACACAAGATGCTAATCTGGCGAAATTCATTTTCGGTGGTTGGATTATCAACCTTTTCAATTGGAATGACTTTTGCAACTTTCCAAGCTTCCGAAAACTCACAGCAGGTTATACAATTATTCATCAAATTAGTAATGAGCGGTAAGGTAACTGGTAAAGATATTTTTAGGATATTTAAAGGAATTAGGTCATCTCCGATCGAATCACATGATGCTGTAGCAAATTCTTCGAGAACTTCGTTGCAAGTTACTCCACGAAAAAAGAACTCTGAGTGTGACTCTGTACTATCAGAATTTTCAACAAAACTGACTGGTGTATAATGAGAAACAAAGTAATTGTTGAGAGTCGTAGCGTTCACATCTCCACCACCCATTCTGGTATTCGTTTGCGTCAGTCCTAAGCGTTTTATATTTTTCCATAACGTTTTGGCGGGTAAGTCCGCGTTAAGTTGAGAAGTGAAAGTATTCGCGTTTCACGCGTTTGATTTCACGATTAGTCAAAATTCGTAAACAAGTAAAATTCTTCCATTTCCGAGTATTATTTTTATCTTTTTTCCAGCACTCATAAGCTTCAGAACGATTTTTAAACATTCGATTAATATAGTTGTTAATCCATGGATAACTAGGATCTCTAGCAACCTTTTTCTTCAAAGGAGCTTACTTACCGATCAGGCTAAGGCCGGGGTGGCCTCTGCTGTACATAGTAGCCTCCTCCATTCCACACGGTCCATGGCTGTTTGTCTCCAGTTCCGCACTCTGCGTAGGGTCCGCAGATCATCCTCCACTTGGTCGACCCACCTAGCTCGCTGCGCTCCACGTCTTCTTGTACCGGTCGGATGACTCTCGAGAACCATTTTAGTCGGGTTGCTATCGGACATCTGGATGACGTGACCCGCCCACCGTAGCCTCCCGATTTTCGCGGTATGGACGATGGTTGGTTCTCCCAGCAGCTGATGCAGCTCGTGGTTCATTCGCCTTCTCCAAGTCCCGTCTTCCATCTGCACTCCGCCGTAGATGGTACGCAACACCTTCCGTTCGAAAACTCCAAGGGCGCGTTGGTCCTCTGCACGTAGGGTCCATCTTTCGTGCCCATAGAGGACGACCGGTCTACACACTTAATCTCCAAATTTGATCTCGGTAAATACGAATAACGAACTCAATCGGTAAAGCATATTTTAACTGAAATGTCGTTGAAATTTGACAGTTCATCAAAAATAACTAGTCAAAAATAACGAAATTCGGTAATATACGTTCATTACTGATTATCGGCAAACTATTTTGCCACAGCAATCGGCAATATAATCATGTCGCTGAATTTCGGTAAAGCGCATCTGTCAAAAATGAAAACGGACACGTTGTCGTCTGGGTGCCATCTCGAAAAAAAAATGTTAGGATTTTTTAAAGCGAATATCATTCATCGATGGAATTTTTATTTCGTAAGTATTTAAATCAATTAAATTCGTTCTAAGCTAATGCTGTGTATGTTTCTGATATGAACATTCAATAGAGATCCTCTCTTAATTATCATTTCAGCTCGTTGGTTTGGAGAGGGAGCGCTGAAGGAGTGTTTTCTGGTGCCTGTTTTGTTGCTGCCGGGAAGCTACTTCCATTGTCATGAAGGGGGAGAAGCTCCCAGTAAGCATCTGGTCACAAAGGCCGCCCATAAAAGTGTTCCTTTGACCGATGCAGTGAAGAAGCCGCATTGTTACCGGCCGGGAACGGTAGCTTTGCGAGAAATCCGTCGCTACCTACTAAAAGTCCACCGAGTTGCTGATCCGCAAGTTGCCGCTCCAGTGGTGCGTTAAATTGAGCAGGATTTCAAGATGGATCTGCGCTTCCAAAGTGCCGCCGCTGCTGCCCTGCAGAAAGCCAGCGAGTACCTGATCAGATTGTTCGAGGACATCAATCTGTGCGCGACTCACACCAAGCGCGTCACAATCATGCCGAAGGATATCCAGCTGGTCCGGCGCACCCGCGAGCGTGCTTAAGGAGGACTAGGAGGAAGTGATCCCGGAAAAGTGTTAAGTTGTGTTTTTTTTCTATTTTTTGTTATTAAAGAGACTTCCAGTCTTGGGTTGGTTCATCTCTGAATAAAATTTTAACCTAATTATATTTTTTGTTTTATTTTACTTCTTATTGATAACCATGAAAGAAAATAAACATTTACTGAAATTCGGTAATAATGTATGCCGAAATTTTCGGCAATGTACTACCGAGCCACTCGTTAAAGTTTGACAGTTGATGTTTGTCAAGTTTGCAGCCTAGTCGGCAATTTGAACTTTTACCGAGATTTTTACCGAGTTCTCAGCTGTTGGATTCTCGGCGATTTATTTTACCGGCCTCGGCAAATTAAATTAAGTGTGTAATCAGCGTTTTGTAGATGGTTAACTTCGTGTTACGGCGAACTTTATTCGATCGTAGAGTTCTGCGGAGTCTAAAGTAGGCACGATTTCCTGCCACAATGCGCCTCTGAATTTCTCTGCTGGTGTCGTTGTCGTCGGTCACCAGTGAGCCCAAGTACACGAATTCTTCAACCGCCTCGATTTCATCACCGTCGATATGAATTCGGGGTGGCGGGCGCGATGATTCCTCCCTGGAGCCCTTTGCCATCATGTACTTTGTCTTCGACACATTAATGACTAATCCGATTCGCCTGGCTTCACTCTTTAGTCAGATGTACGTTTCCGCCATCGTCTCAAATTTACGAGCAATAATATCAATATCATCGGCGAAACCAAGCAGCTGAACGGACTTCGTGAAAATCGTCCCACTCGTGTTTATCCCCGCTCTTCTTATTACACCCTCCAAAGCAATGTTGAACAGCAAGCACGATAGACCATCACCTTGCCGTAACCCTCTGCGAGATTCGAAGGGACTCGAGAGTGTCCCTGATACCCGAACTACGCACATCACTCGATCCATCGTCGCCTTGATCAACCGTATCAGTTTATCCGGGAATCCGTATTCGTGCATAATCTGCCATAGCTGTTCTCGATCGATTGTATCATACGCCGATTTGAAATCGATGAACAAGTGATGTGTGGGCACGTTGTATTCGCGGCATTTCTGCAACACCTGGCGGATGGCGAACATCTGGTCCGTTGTAGCGCGTTCACCCATAAATCCAGCCTGATATTGCCCCACGAACTCTCTTGCAATCGGTGATAGTCGGCGGCATAAAATTTGAGAGAGTATCTTGTAGGCAGCGCTCAGTAGTGTGATCGCGCGGTAGTTCCCGCAATCCAACTTGTCGCCCTTTTTGTAGATGGGACACACGATAACATCCATCCATTCCTCCGGTAGTACTTCCTCCTCCCAAATCTTGGTAATGACACAGTGTAGTGCTCTCACCAGTGCTTCTCCACCGTATTTTAGAAGCTCGCTTGGTAGTTGATCTGCTCCAGCGGCTTTGTTGTTTTTCAACCGACCAACCTCCTCCTCAATCTCTTGGAGGTCAGGGGCCGGAAGTCTTTCGTCCTGTGCACATACTCCTAGATCTGTTACCACGCCACCTTCGGTACTTGCAACGTCGCCATTGAGGTGCTCATCGTAATGCTGTCGTCACCTCTCGACCACCTCACGCTCGCTCGTGAGAATATTCCCGTGGTTATCTCGGCACATGTCGGCTTGTGGCACAAAGCCTCTGCGCGAGCGGTTCAGCTTCTCGTAGAACTTTCGTGTGTCCTTAGCGCGGTACAGCTCTTCCATCGCTTCGCGATCTCGTTCTTCCTGCTGGCGCTTCTTCATCCGGAAGACTGAGTTCTGCCTGTTCCGCGCCTGTTTGTAACGTGCCGGTGTTGCAGCATTCTCGCCCATGCTGCATTCTTCTCGTTTTTCAACTGTTCACATTCGCCGTCGTACCAGTCGTTTCTGTGATTCGGAGTCGCGAAGCCTAGTGCTGTAGCCGAGGTACTACCTATGGCGGATCGGATGTCCCTCCAGCCATCTTCAAGTGTAGCTGCGCCAAGCTGCTCTTCCGTTGGTAGGGTCACTGCTAACTGCTGCGCGTAGTCTTGAGCCACTTCTACGTTACGCAGCTGCTCGATGTTGAGCCGCGGCGTTCAACTTCGACGCGTGGTGATAACTGTCGAAAGTTTTGAGCGCATGCATACAGCGACTAAGTAGTGATCCGAATCTATATTCGCACTGCGGTATGTGCGGACATTGGTTATATCCGAGAAGAATTTACCGTCGATTAGAACGTGGTCGATTTGATTTTCTGTTTGTTGGTCGGGTGATCTCCAGGTGGCTTTGTGGATATCTTTGCGGGGGAAGAAGGTGCTTCGGACTACCATACCACGGGAGGCTGCAAAGTTTACGCATCGCTGGCCGTTATCATTCGATACGGCGTGCAGGCTGTTTTGCCCGATTACCGGTCTGTACATTTCCTCCCTTCCTACCTGCGCGCTCATGTCGCCGACAACGATTTTCACGTCACGCGGCGAGCAACCATCGTATGTTTGCTCTAACTGCGCGTAGAACGCTTCTTTCTCGTCATCAGGTCTCCCTTCGTGTGGGCAGTGGACGTTGATGATGCTGTAGTTGAAGAAACGGCCCTTAACTCTTAACATGCACATCCTTGCGTTGATCGGCTGCCACCCGATCACACGTTGTCGCATCTTGCCCAACACTATAAATCCTGTTCCCAGTTCATTGGTGGTACCACAGCTTTGGTAGAAGGTAGCCGCTCGATGCCCGCATTCCCACACTTTCTGTCCAGTCCAACAGAGTTCCTGCAACGCCACGATGTCGAAGTTGCGGGGATGTAGTTCGTCGTAGATTATCCTGTCACACCCTGCGAAACCTAGTGACTTGCAATTCCATGTTCCAAGTTTCCAGTCGTAGTCCTTATTTCGTCACGTGGGTCTTTGCCGATTGTATCGAGTCGTATTTTCTCCTATGTTATTCGCATTGGCGGTGGCAAAGGGGGGCAAGGGGGGGCACTTGACCCCCCTAACTCTAAATTTCCGTTTAAATACGCCAAAAAATGTTTCAGAAAAACTAATCAAATAAATATAATCAATTTGGCGCTAGCAAATTCCACTAGATACGCCAAAAAATGTTTCAGAAAATTGACAAAATAAATAGAATCAATTTGGCGCCAGCAAATTTCACTAGATACGCCAAAAAATGTTTAAGAAAATTGACAAAATAAATAGAATCAATTTGGCGCCAGCAAATTTCACTAGATATGCCAAAAAATGTTTCAGAAAATTGACAAAATAAATAGAATCAATTTGGCGCCAGCAAATTTTACTAGATACGCCAAAAAATGTTTCAGAAAATTTACAAAATAAATAGAATCAATTTGGCGCCAGAAAATTTCACTAGATACGCCAAAAAATGTTTCAGAAAATTGACAAAATAAATAGAATCAATTTGGCGCCAGCAAATTTTACTAGATACGCCAAAAAATGTTTCAGAAAAATAAATAAAATAGATAGAATCACTTGGGAGTCTGGAAGTTGAACTAGATTTACCAAAGTAGTTTTTCCAACTTAAAGAAAATATTTGCTTTTTGGTCGGCTGCATTGGCGGTGGCAAAGGGGGGCAAGGGGGGGCACTTGACCCCCCCTAACTCTAAATTTCCGTTTAAATACGCCAAAAAATGTTTCAGAAAAACTAATCAAATAAATAGAATCAATTTGGCGCTAGCGAATTTCACTAGGTACGCCAAAAAATATTTCAGAAAATTGACAAAATAAATAGAATCAATTTGGCGCCAGCAAATTTCACTAGATACGCCAAAAAAATGTTTCAGAAAATTGACAAAATAAATAGAATCAATTTGGCGCCAGCAAATTTTACTAGATACGCCAAAAAATGTTTCAGAAAATCGACAAAATAAATAGAATCAATTTGGCGCCAGCAAATTTCACTAGATACGCCAAAAAATGTTTCAGAAAATTGACAAAATAAATAGAATCGATTTGGCGCCAGAAAATTTTACTAGATACGCCAGAAAATGTTTCAGAAAATTGGCAAAATAAATAGAATCAATTTGGCGGCAGCAAATTTTACCAGATACACCAAAAAATGTTTCAGAAAAATAAATAAAATAGATAGAATCACTTGGGCGTCTGGAAGTTGAACTAGATTTGCCAAAGTAGTTTTTCCAACTTGAAGAAAATATTTGCTTTTTGGTCGGCTGCATTGGCGGTGGCAAAGGGGGTTCGTCGTAGATTATCCTGTCACATCCTGCGAAACCTAGTGACTTGCAATTCCATGTTCCAAGTTTCCAGTCGTAGTCCTTATTTCGTCGCGTGGGTCTTTGCCGATTGTATCGAGTCGTATTTTCTCCTATGTTATTCGCATTGGCGGTGGCAAAGGGGGGCAAGGGGGGGGGGCACTTGACCCCCTAACTCTAAATTTCCGTTTAAATACGCCAAAAAATGTTTCAGAAAAACTAATCAAATAAATAGAATCAATTTGGCGCTACCAAATTTCACTAGATACGCCACAAAATGTTTCAAAAAAATTCACTTCACTTCACTGAACTGAACTGAAGATATTTATATATAGGGACTCAGACGTTCTTTGAACTTATTCTGGTAAGGCATGCTTCTCTAGCGATAGCATGATCGCTTTTGCATAGGGTAATAGCAGTTTCACTCTTTCCGTTGGCATTTGATTGAGAACACTATAACAGACGTTTTAAGGTTGGAGTATGATTTCTTTTGAGTGGAACTTTGCCTACTATTTGGCGTTTTCTTATCAGGTTTTGCTTCAGATGAAGCATTCACTATCATTGTGCAAAAACTAAAAACGATTTTTGCTCAAAATCATAAAACCGATCATGCTACTGTATTTCTTTCACTATTCAATGCACTGTTAATATCATTTCACTTGAATAATAAGAGAAGAAAAATTCCAGTTGTGAATTAAGAAATTTCTTTCAATTGGGTTGTTTAGTGAATAAAATATTGCTATTTTCTATGGTCTAATGGAAAGATCTCATTTTTCTGAGTATAACGTGATTTTATTGGAATCCAATAACTTTGATTTGATGGTCAAATTAACCGTAGTGTGGCCAGCAAAACAAACACCCGTAGAAGGCCGGCAGGGTACCCGGGTACCCACGCAATGGAAATGATCATATCTCAGCGATTTTTCCACCGATTTCAAAAGTTTTTGCCTCATTCAACTCAGAAACTCATTATCTATCGAGATCGTATTTGGTTAGACCGGTCGATCACCATAGGTACCGGAAAATCCGGATTTCCGGATCCGTGTTTTTATACAATAGAATATACGGGATTTTCGGTAGGTTAGTAGCAATTTCGGTACCAAGCATCGTAAAATTGCTTTGGCATATTGTATCTGACCGGCAGGGAATCATAAAACGTGTTGACTTTGAAACTGTGATTTCGGAACACGCTTCCCGTGAGGCCATGGTTGACCATAAACACTTTAAGGTATCCTAGCCTTAACAATGTGGGTTTCAATATGGTATAAGGACATGCTCCCAAAAATATGGATTTTCCGAAAACCACGGTGATTAGATCGGTTTAACCAAATATTTTCCCGATAGATGATGAGTTTCTG
>NC_085136.1:182549820-182674820 GCF_035046485.1 Aedes albopictus | reverse complement strand
AAAGTAGGCCAATTCGCTGCCTTTTCACCGATTGAAAAGTAAGCACTTTCGAAACGTAATTACAAAAATGTAATTTCGACCTATCAACAAACATTTTTGCAATGAAAAACAACTCACTAGAATATGATCATTAATATCAGTACCATCTTGCTTCGCAGTGGTTCGATGGGAACAGTCAAGTGTTCTGTCATGACACTAAATTTTGATCAAGCAAGCTGTACCATAACCGTGACAATTTGGCAAGCTCTTGCCGTGACAACTCGGGATGTGGATCAAACAATTGCATTAAGATTCATAATACAACCGAAATCAGTTGCATTATGAATCATATTGCAATTGTTTGGTATAGTACGATAAACTAGTCCGTTGTGATACGGCAAGTATAAATCAAATTTCATAGTGCTGAGTTGCAAAAAGATATTTAAAATCCACTTGCGTCGTGTTTTCGGCAGTTTTGTTCTCTTCGTCACAGAAGGTTTTTAGAAACCTATTGAACTCAAAGTTGGCCTCAAATCCTTCCAAAGTAAGCTGAATGATATGGTAATGTTTCAGGAATTTTGGCCGACAAAAACCCCCCACGACGGAGAGAACAAACCTGCCAATAATATCCAACGTTAGCATATTAGGTATTCAAAATAAGTTATGTTTAGAAGTAAACCACGATTAAAACTTTTTATATTTAGAATTATGAGTCAAAATGTTCAATATTTGATGGGCTAAACGTGCTTTGAACTACGTTTTTATAGGAAATCAGTGTAGAAAAAGGTATTAGAAGATTTTTTTTGAGTGTCATCCGAAGTTTGTTTGTAAAAAAATAATATCTTTTGAACCATAACAGACGAAAATGTTTATTGTGACCTGAAATTATGGAAGGACCGGGTTAAAATAAATAGAAACTTCAATGCAAATGTACTTTCGACTTCCAAATCAGGTATGACAAATTTCCAAGACTATCAATACGGTGCCTTTTTGAAGGCTTTCAATCTAATGTAAAAACTTGATCGTCCCAAACCCGATGTGAATATTTTATATTGACGACCCGCCGGCTATAGGTTATCATTTTCTTTATCATCGTCTCCATCCGTAACCAAACGTTTTACAATTTTATCTTTCCTAAGTGTACATGTTTCTTAAAAAATATTTTCTGTCGTTTCAAAAATTTATTTATGAAGCAGGTGAAGAAACCCAAACTCTGCAATTTGCGGCTTAAGCCTGGCTTAGCGCTGCTAAGCCACCTCAGAGCACCGCTTAAAATAAGCCACACTTTACGTAAACCGTAGCTTTATTAAACCGGGTTTACTGGTTAAGCCGAGGTGAAGAAATTGAAAAAAAGTTAAGCCCGGCTTAAAATGTTGCTAAGTCTGGTTTAAAATTTAAGCCCGGGTGAAGAAATCGGCCCTAAGTGTTAAAAAATCATTTCGAATATCGAGAAACAAACCACTGCCAGGCTGAAAGTCTCTATAATAAAGACAAAACAATTCTCGAATATACCCCTTATCTCGGACCTACCATAAAGACATTTTTCAAGAGCCCAAGCAACACACTTGTCACAGAAGAGTCACGGTGGCGCAGGTTATTGTTGAGCAGAAGTCTTACCTCTTACAAATTAACACTTACTTGCTCGAAGTAATTCGCAATGACTTCTGTGCAACAATAACCTGCTCCGCCGTGACTTTTCTGTGGCAAGACAAGTGTGTTACTTGAGAGGATGCTTTCAACGCTGGACCATAAATTACACCGTGTCCAATAAGTTCTCATACAAAATACAAATTTAGAAAATGTAATTTTATTTCACATCTGTGATTTTTATTTTCAAAATAAATGCATATATTGAAGGGCCACATAATACTGAATAAATAAAGCATACGGTTTAGAATAACCTTATTTTCTATTTGTTTTTAGAAGCCTAGCAATACACTTCCGTTTTCTGAAATTCGTTTGCTCCGGCATGCAAAGAAAATTTTAGACAAGTTTTTGATTTTACGGTAGCTAATTAAAGTCCATAAGGTTACATTTTGAGATTTTATTCCAAGTATTGTACCAAATGGATATACTAAGGCTAAAACAATACAATTTTAGTGATGATGTGGTAAGAAATTTAGTAAGCTCAACTTGGGCAAATTTCTTTGAAAATCATCGTTATATTTAAATATAAACATCATAGAACGTAATTTCTGCCCAAAATTTACCACAGTAGGAATATAGCATGTCTTAGAAGTGAGAATAGTATGAATCAACAAGATAAGATGCAGTCAGCCTTCTTTAACACAGAAAAACTCATTGAAACAGGTACATGGACATTTTCTGCTCATAGTTGCTACTAGCAATGTTGATGACAGGAACCTAATTTGTTTTAACCTTATACTATTACTCATTGAAATGAGACGAAATTTCCATGAAATGGCGTGCGTGCCAGCTGAAATGAACTTACGACACATAAGCGATCAGCATAGAAGGATAAAGGACAATTAGTTCCAAAACCTATGCTGCATTTGATCAGTATTAGATGGCCTTTCAATACATTTGCTTTGAAAATCCTAATAACAGATGGGAAATGAATTCAGTTTAATTTTGTATGAGAATTTATTGGACACGGTGTATATTTTGGTTAAATTTCCTCATGGAATCAAATGTAAAAAAAAATAAACTTCATTTTAGATTCCCGATTAGATTTTTGCAATTCCAAAATATGTTCGGGTTCTGAAGACATTGATTTAGGAGTTCGTAGCGGTATTCTTAAAGTTTTTCAAGTGCATCTGCAAGGGTTCATACCGATATTTTTTTGACGAATTTCTTTAAAGACTTTCAGGTATGATTTGAAAATGTCGAGTACGATAAAATAATGATACCTCCGCTATGCGCCCAGCCAACTTTTACGTTAAGGGAACTCGCTAAACAGTTTAACCGTAGTGTGGCCAGCAAAAAAAACACCCGAAGAAGGCCGGCAGGGTACCCAGGTACCCACGAAATGGAAATGATCATATCTCAGCGATTTTTTCACCGGTTTTAAAAGTTTTTGCCTCATTCAACTCAGAAACTCATTATCTATCAAGATCGTATTTGGTTGGACCGGTCCGATCACCATAGGTACCGGAAAATCCGGATTTCCGGATCCATGTTTTTATACAATACAATATACGGGATTTTCGGTAGGTTAGTAGCAATTTCGGTACCAAGCATCGTAAAATTGCTTTGGCATATTGTATCTGACCGGCCTGGAATCATAAAACGTGTTGACTTTGAAACTGTGATTTCGGAACACGCTTCCCGTGGGGCCATGGTTGACCATAAACACTTTAAGGTATCCTAGCCTTAACAATGTAGGTTTCAATATGGTATAAGGACATGCTCCCAAAAATATGGATTTTCCGAAAACCACGGTGATTGGATCGGTCTAACCAAATATTTTCCCGATAGATGATGAGTTTCTGAGTTGAATGAGCTAAAAATTTCCAAAATCGATGAAAAATTGACGGAGATATGATCATTTCAATTTCGTGGGTACCCGGGTACCCTGCCGGCTTTCCACGTAATAAAAAAATGCAGGAGCCCCTCCTCACTTTCAAATTCGATCAACCCCATTAATAGATGTATATTCACGAGTTCTAAGATGTAACAGAGCTCCAACATCCTAGTCTCAATAACCATTAAAATATCGAGATTTGAAATTGAAAAAGGTACCCGGGTACCCTGCCGGCCACATAAGTGTTAAGTTGATATAGTTGAGCCAACAAACTCTGGACTAGTGAACCTTTTTTTTAAATATGCGTATTTATGAAAACTTTGTTTTTTTCATCTTTTGTAGCAAAATAACTCCTAGGCTAGTTTATTTTGGGATCTAAAGTCCCGAATCGAAAAACCTGAAGGTTGAACATACACCGTTTTTACCGGGTATTCTCTTCTAAACTTCTTTGAATATTTTAGATTATAGGCTTTCTCAAGAAGTTACGCTATTCGAAAGTCCTTACAATTCTTCAGCCATGTCCTAACTCCATGCCGACATAGGTATAGGTTTGTTATCATGATTACATTCTAATCTATCACTAAAGGGTAAAAGCTCCCTTATTGGAGGTAGTACCAATAGTGGTGGTAGTGCCAATTTAGCACTATTTCGAACAAAAAGCTTGCAAATGACATTTTTAATAGATGCATCATAACTAATTAATAACATTAATTCAGTTTTGTGTTCAGGATTTGCCGAAAAACCTATTTTAAACAATTATTTTCCTTAAATTTTTTGCTCCTTTGCACCTATAGTGGTGGTAGTGTTCCTATAGTGGTGGGTCCCATAAGAATTCAATGGGATGCGCCACTATAGGAACCAATGTTAAATTTTACCTCCATAATAGGAACCGTGTACCTATAGTTGGTGCAAGTGATTTATTAGCAAAAACTGAAATAAACAATGGTTTTTATATTTTTCCTAGCAAATTTAAGTAAAAAACTACCGATTAACATTTTCAGACTTTTTATTTTGTGGTATTATCAATTTTATTCAATTATTTTTCTACAAGGAGCTACTAATAGCACCACTATTGGTACATTTACCCTAGGTGAATTCGAATGCTCCCTCATTGTAGAGACGCTGGGTGAGAGATAAGGTGAAAATATCGCAATTAAATGCGTGAGCAATGTAAGGCAGAGTGCCTACCACCGTAACTGTTCCAAGTTTTCGGTAAACACTTATTAAGTGAAACTGACTTCAGGAACCTGAATCTTCAGGATATTCTTGTTTTTACCCGCTGTGGTTAAGAGCTATAGGCTCTCTTTCGCTTTATGCATTATTACAGTGCCCTTTTCAGGGCGCTGTTGAACCCATTGTGGTACGCTTGTGCGTTAGTACCCTCTTTCAGGCTATTTTTTTTTCCTATTTTCCTACCTGTCACAATAAAAAAAAAACTTATTTTCGGGGAGCAAAAAAGTAATATCGTCAAACTTCCCAGGATGCTCCCAAAGGCATATGGGAACGTGGCTGCATCTTTGGTTTTAGGCCCTAGGCCGGCAATGTTGCCAAAATCACGATATTCGCCGTAAATGAAAAAAAAAACTTAAATTGTACTCCAACTCAGAGTTCGAAAAAAATGTTCGGGGTGTTACGGGTATAAATATTTGTTACAATTATAAGACAGAATAATTGTTTAATGTGTTCAAAGTTTAATATTCTTGTGTTCTTTGTGCTACATGTTGAATTTAAACTTGTAAATATTACCCTAGTATTAATTAACATTTATAGGGTTCTGGCAGGATAGAGGCCAATGAAGTGCAATCCAATTTCGATTGCCAACATTCAGGCCATTTCGGGCCGCGATTAAGTACTAGAGACGTAAGCCTTTCCCTGCCACGGACTTCAAGTTGTTGATCTCTAGTATCAAACCCCGAAACGGGATGCCCAATTAGTTATCCTAGACAAAACCAAGCTATGAACACAGCACGAAATGCTGTGAACTAAAAGGCAAAATGCTAACTAAAATACAATTCCAGGATGACTGATGGGCCCAAACCAATACATGAAACCTCGTCATCCTGTGATCGGAAGGAGTTATCCATCTGGATAACAGGGCACATTTGTTATGTGTTGTGCTGCCTCAATTTGTGATGTTTCTAATTTGTGCATTTGTAAGGTTACATGTGTCCGTGACATGTTAATCCATTGTAATAATTAATTTCTTTTATTTTTTTAATATGGCGCCCAACGTGGGGCCCTTTGCATTTGTAGGGTTCCATATTTATTTGTGTAACATGACGCCCATCTAAAAAACCCAGTGTATGCAAATGAAAGCTTGTTGGAAGGATTATAACGACAGTTTTACGGCCATTTTGTTTTTGTGGACAGTTAACCTCAATTAAAATAAAGTTTAGTTAAGGTTAGTTTTCTGCGTTACGTGATTTGGAGAGCAGTTTGGCTTTCGGGTGACAATCTTTAGTTTTGAGTTGAGATGTTTTTTTGGGGACTTATTAGTCCTGTTCATCGCTACGTTTGTGGAAAGCATTGTGGCTTTCGGGTAGCAAAACTCGTTTTTTTTTGTTTTGTTTTGAGTATAGGTTAAGTTATTTATGTATCTTTATCTTAGTGTAAGTATATGACCTTAACACTATTGTTATAAAGGTTATGAAGCATATGGGAGCTGAATTTTTCGTGAATCGGTGAACGATTCACGAAGAATTCTTGCTCAAACGTTGGATTGTGTTACGGGTATAAATATTTGTTACAATTATAAGACAGAATAATTGTTTAACGTGTTTAAAGTTTAATATTCGTGCGTTCTTTGTGCTACATGTTGAATTTTAACTTGTAAATATCACCCTAGTATTAATTAACATTTATAGGGTTCTAACAGGATAGAGGCCAATGAAGTGCAATCCTATTTTGATTGCCAACATTCAGGCAATTTCGGGCCGCGATTAAGTACTAGATACGTAAACCTTTCCCTGCTACGGACTTCAAGTTGTTGATCTCTAGTATCAAACCCCGAAACGGGATGCCCAATTAGGATTAGTTATCCTAGACAAAACCAAGCTATGAACACAGCAACAAATGCTGTGAACTAAAAGGCAAAATGTCAACTAAATTACAATTCCAGGATGACTGATGGGCCCAAACCAATACATGAAACCTCGTCATCCTGTGATCGGAAGGAGTTATCCATCTGGATAACAGGGCACATTTATGTTATGTGTTGTGCTGCCTCAATTTGTGATGTTTCTAATTTGTGCATTTGTAAGGTTCCATGTGTCCGTGAGATGTTAATCATTTGTAATAATTAATTTCTTTTATTTTTGTAATAGGGGACAAAAAAGTAATATCGTCAAACTTCCCAGGATGCTTCTACACACATATGGGAACGTGACTGCATCTTTGGTTTTGGACCCTTGGACGGCAATGTTGCCAAAATCACCATATTCTTTTTTATATGTATTAACGAGATTTTTAGCCAGGCTAGTTCATCTCGGGACCCACGCTTTACTTCCCTTCCGAAGGAAGAGAACTAACATTTTGTGAGTTTGTCGGGAGTGGGATTCGATCCCAGGTCCTCGGCGTGATAGTCAATTGTTTTAACCATCCAACCAGGTCCGCTCCACTATATTCGCTGCATATGGAAATTTTACTGAAATTTTACCCCAAGTCAGAGTTTGAAAAGAAATGTTCGGGGAGTAAAAAGTAATATGTATCGTCAAACTTCTCAGGATACTTCTACAGACATACGGGAATGTGACTGCATCTTTGATTTCGGTCCCTAGGCCGGCAAATAATTCGTTATAAAACATGGATTTTTTTTACTTGTCAAAGTGAGTTGAGCATGAGCATGATCAGGGCCGGATCTAAGGGGGGCCGGGGGGCCAGGGCCCCGGGCCCCCACATTTTAGGGGCCCCCACTAAAATTATTTTGCTTGCTAAACATTAACAAAAACAAAGAAAAGCTCATTTGCTCATGGGATTTGTACCTCCGATGGGCCTCCACATCCGCTCTGGCCCCGGGCCCCCACAATCCTTAATACGGGCCTCAGCATGATTGACCGTCCGCGGTTGCTCCTCTATTTTTTACTTGTCAAAATGAGTTAGTGAATTTAGTTATCAAAAATAATTATCAGTAACCCGTAACGTGGGTAGATCACCTTGGAATGGTGCATTACGGCGTAAGATCTACCATACCATACCAAATTTTAATCTTGCTATTTTCCTGTTTGGTTAATTTAAATGCAGGATCAAAATTTGGTTTACTTTTTTTTACTGTTTTTTTGTTTAATTGTTTTTTATTCTACTTTTGTAATTTGTTTTTCACTGCTAATGTACCGTTTGTTTCATAGGGATGCAGGTAAATTTGTCCCATGTGTAAATAACAATTTACAAAAAATATAACTGTTGTGAGCGTATCACCATTTAATACTATTATCTATTTCAGATTTACAAGCAGCGATCAAAACGGCAAAGCATCTCCTTTGTAGAAAGATTAAGATTACCGTACAATTCGGTGGCAGGTAGACCACGGTGTCCGCGTCGATTTCTTCGAGCCGAGTTTCGTAATTTCGCATGTTCTGTTTCGTAATTTCGTAATTTCACGGGTGTTGATGTGTGTTTCTTCCGTTTCTTATTTTCTACGCGAATTATTTTTGATATAAAAAATGAAATGGCTGGAAGCCATCCAGTAGTTAAAATATAGTGATCGGGGCGTGAGTGTGGTATCCGGGATCAGCCGTACAACGCCAGTTAGCAGTAGATGCGGTTTTATTTTCTCGAATTGATTGTGCGGTGGACATTATTCCCTGACATGTCGTGTATGTGTATTCAATTTTTCGCGAGTGCATCGTTCATAGCAAAACAAGAATCGGTCTGGTGATTGTAGCGATTTGTTTACCAAAACAAACAAATCATCCCTTCCCGTATCCAAACTCCTAGTGATTACTCGTAGTAACGCAGAGAATTCCTCGGTTATTGGCCTAAGCGAGAATCACGTCATCACTTCCTTTCCTATCCTCAATTGACCTGCATTCGGACGCGGCCGGCGCTGGTATTGGTTTTTAAAAAAAGTATTGGGATTTCAGCATTTACACAATGAGGAGAAGGCTACCCAGGTAACCACTAAGCACTGTTCTGTGCATTATAACGGCCATTAAACAGCTTTTCAGTGCTAAAGAGCTCTATATAAGCATTCCTAATGCTTATGGGCACTATAACCAGTAAGAACTAAATTAAGCCCTGTAAGCCTATATAAAGCCTACAAGCTGTAAAGAAGTTTGTCAGTGCTGTCACAGGGCTTGGAGCACATGACGTTTATATCAATCAAAATAGATTTCGACCAAAACAGACTCGAGTCGGTCATGATCAATACATTTTAAACACCCATGTCGGACGGGATTGGCGGAACGGGATTTTTGTTGTTGTTGGAATGTTTATCGGAATGGTGTTGTTAAATAGATAATGGAATCTGGTTATGTTAATTATTCCATTTTTTTCAATCAAGACAAACTCCAGCTCGTTTCCCTATTCTTCTGAAACGTTTGCCGAAAATTTATATAAACATTTCTTCTCCTGCATCAATTCCTACGTTCATCAGCACCAAGCTTACCACTGAATCATCCTCATCCCATATCATGTTCAACCTTCGAAATGCCCAAACTATTTTGTTTTTCATGGTTTAAATACTAGTTTGATCACACCATTCCCATGGTGCATTGGTGGAGCAGATGAGAAAGGCAACAGACTTGGACTTGATCAGGAACCCGGAGGACAACAGCTAGAATCTGGATGAAGTAGCAAAAAAGCAACTTCAATGGAAGCGAAGGAAGTTAGAAAAGAACAGGAGATAAACAAAATATTTTTTTTTTCTTTTTTCTTTGTCTCACTTTTGACAACTTTCGCTCCAGAGACTTGGTACGATATTTTAAAGTTTGCCGTATATCAGCCGAATAATTCGCCAAAAGTGGCTTTTGAGCAGCTCTATAAGAGGATATAGAACCAATTAGCTCTGTTAGCCAGGTTCTACATTCGACTATAGAGCCGACTTAATGCCATTTTTACGGCTTAATGGTTACTTGGGTAGTCCCAAGCATTATCTGTTGGTTCTTTGTGTAAATGCAGTTGTCCTTCCTTGCAATAACAGAGGAGCAACCGCGGGCGGTCAATCATGCTCATGCTCATGCTCATGCTTAGTTATCAAAAATAATTATCAGTGTAAAAATATATTTATACGATACATCAACGTATGATGATATGCTACGCATTTTAAGTTCTCTTTATTTGAGTGGTTTTGATGTTTTATTAATAAATTTAAAAAACAACAGTTTCACTACACACTAAGATGAGCTCGGCAAACGCCGGCACCGCCGTGTCTCAGTAAATATTTATACTGAATCTCGGTAAAAAATAACGCTTGTTAGCTGAATTTCGGCAAAACATTTTCTGAAACTCAGCAAACAAACAACACGATTGCTGAGATCTCGTTGGAAAACGAGTTTGCTGAGCGCTCGGCGGTGCCAATCTCGGTAAGAAGCAAGCCAAATTGCCGAGATTCAGCGAAAAAAATTAAGTGTGTACATGAAATTATCAGGGTATTGTAAACTGTTACTTTTAGGCGTTATTCGGTGTATGGAAATTTCTGTCCAATTCGTATAAATACGCTTTGTTTAGAAATTCAAAGCCATATTCAGAATGTACTATGATCAATCTTCCGAAAATAAGTGATTATTTGTTGAAAAATTAGTCAAAACGTTGCTGTAGAGAAGATTGTGGTGAAAGTGTTGACAAATGACAAAAATATCGACAAATTTTCCTTTTTTTCCCAATATGGTTTGTATAACCTTGATTGTAATGAAAAATAAAATCTGAAATGTGTTGGACTTTTCGTATGTTACGCTAGATCGATTACGCGAATCCACCCCTGCAGAGAAAAACAACACACACATACATGAAGCAGTAGTTTACTTTCCCTGTTTTGTTGTGACAAATCATTAATAAAAACAAGTTGTTCGAATCAAGTCGGTCGCGTTTGTGCTCTGTATTTTTGCCCAAATTCCGAAGTATTACCTGGTCTGGTCCGTAACTGGATTGTCCGTCCGACAGGTTATGGGCCCAGCTAGCCGCGCATCGCGGAAGTGAGATAGTTTTCGCGTGGGAGGTCACGGAACGGGTTGATTTTTCGGTCGTTTGATTGTGCATCGGCTCGAGGATTCCTGCAAGCGGCGAAATGGCGGACCCACAGCGTTTTGCAGTGCAGAAGTTGAATAACCACAACTACCAGTCATGGCGTTTCAAGATGGAGATGCTGATGATTCGGGAGGAGACCTGGTATGTCATCAGCGAATCAGCAACCAAACCGGAAGAACCTAAGGCCAAGCAAGTTCAAGATGTTACTGAGTATCCGTTGGCCTGGATGGTGGGACAAGCCGATCCAACAAGCTGGTTTATTGACAGTGGCGCTTCTCGGCACATGACGGGAAACCGGCAGTTTTTCACGGTGCTAGAGAAAACTGGAGGAACGAGTGTGATGTTGGCAGATGGTGAGAAGAGAGCGGAAGTGGCTGGAGTCGGCCGCGGAATCATCGTCGGTGTGACCGATACTGGAGAACTGATCGACATCGAGCTGAGTGAGGTATTGTATGTGCCGAAATTGACTACCGGTCTTGTGTCAGTAGGTGTTCTTGCTCAGAAGGGTTTTGATGTAGCGTTCAATGCAAGTGGGTGCGAAGTTCGTAAGCGCAATGGAAAGGTGTGTGTAATGGGAGAGCGGCACAATGGCTTGTATCGTTTGTGTGTTCCGGATCAAGCATTAATGAGTGCCCATATGCAGACGTCGTTTTGCCGACAGCACACTTGCCAAGGAAACAGGATGCTGGATGTGATGCGGAATAAGAAGACAGAGGCAAAGAAATACTCGAAGAAAAAGCCAGAAGTCATTGGTACGATTATTGAATGGGAGGAGCTTCTACCAGTACCAGAAATGCCGTTGGAACCTGAGCTACCGGCCGAACCTCAACCCCCACTGGAAGTGCAGTCCGCATCGGCGATGGAACCTGAACAGTCACTGGAAGAGGAACTCGAGTCCGAAGATATTGATGATGAAGAATGGAAAGGATATGAATCGGCAGAAGATGCATTTTACGGAGAAGATGATACTATTGTTCCGGGCGATGGGAACCGAGAGAGAAGACCTACCCGTTCCACCGGAGGAGTTTTACCGAAGTGATTTGGAGACTATTTTGTCGGCATGGTAACGGTGAACCAGGAGGAGCTGCCATTGTTTGACGTCATGGTGAAGCATCAGCCTATGATATTCGGAAGCAAGATATAGGAGGAGCTAGCCGATCGAGGAGGAGTTCGTGCAGGAGACTAGGGGATAGATTCGCGAGGAGGAGTGTTGGACTTTTCGTATGTTACGCTAGATCGATTACGCGAATCCACCCCTGCAGGGAAAAACAACACACACATACATGAAGCAGTAGTTTACTTTCCCTTTTTTGTTGTGACAAATCATTAATAAAAACAAGTTGTTCGAATCAAGTCGGTCGCGTTTGTGCTCTGTATTTTTGCCCAAATTCCGAAGTATTACCTGGTCTGGTCCGTAACTGGATTGTCCGTCCGACAAAATGGACATTCATATGTACAGTATAGATCCATGTTTACCTTTTTTTTAACTGATTGAACGAATCATATTTTGGTCCGTTGTCGACCGGCCGTCGATGAATCCGGCTTGGTAACTTCCCACGAACTCATTTGCTTTAGGTGAAAGACGACGGAAGATGATCTGGGATAGCACTTTGTAGGCGGCATTCAAAGTGGTGATCGCTCGAAAGTTCTCACACATTAACTTGTCGGCTTTCTTGTGGATGGGACAGATTATCCCTTCCTTCCACTCCTCCGGTAGCTGTTCGGTTTCCCAGATCTTGACTACTAACTGGTGCAGACAGGTGGCCAACTTTTCCGGGCCCATTTTGATGAGTTCTGCTGCGATACCGTCCCAACCAGCCGCTTTGTTGTTTTTGAGCTGGTGGATAGCATCCTTAACTTCCCTCAGCGTGGGAGTTGGCTCGTTCCCGTCCTCTGCTGCACCAACATAATCATTTTCTCCGCTGCCTTGGTCCTCCGTGCCCACATTCTCTTCGCCATTCAGGTGCTCGTCGAAGTGCTGCTTCTACCTTTCAATCACCTTACGTTTGTCCGTCAGGAGGCTCCCGTCCTTATCCCTGCAGATTTCGGCTTGCGGCACGTAGCCTTTGCGGGATGCGTTGAGCTTCTGGTAGAACTTACGTGTTTCTTGTGAACGGCACAGCAGTTCCATTTCCTCGCACTCCGCTTCTCCCAGGCGGCGCTTTTTCTCCCGGAAGAGACGGGTCTGCTGCTTCCGCTTCTGTCTGTATCGCTCCACATTCTGTCGAGTTCCATGCTGCAGCATTACCGCCCGCGCTGCATCCTTCTCCTCCAGAACCGTTCTGCACTCCTAGTCGAACCAATCGTTTTGTCAACTCCGTTCTACGTACCCGATAGTGCCTCGGCTGCGTTGTTGCGTCACGATAAGTCCTGTCGTCGATAATGTCGGAGAAGTGCCGTCCATCAATCAGAAAGTGGTCGATTTGCGATTCCGTTTGTTGTGGTGATCCCCAGGTGTAACGATACGGGAGGCTGTGCTGGAAGAAGGTGCTACGAATTGCCATGTTCTTGGAGGCGGTGAAATCTATGAGGAGTAGGCCATTTTCGTTCGTCAGCTGGTGGGCGCTGAACTTTCCAATTCCTCCTCCTGGCCTACCTGAGCGTTTAGATCCCCTATGATATCTTTGATTGATGTCGTGGTTTGGGCAGCGGTCGTACTCGCGATCGAGCTGCGCATAAAATGCGTCTTTGTCATCATCAGTCCTTCCGGAGTGAGGGCTGTGCACGTTTATTATGCTGATGTTGAAGAATCGGCCCTTGATCCTCAACCTGCACATTCTTTCGTCGATCGGCCACCAGTCGATCACGCGCCTCTGCATGTCGCCCATTACTATAAAAGCTGTTCCCAGCTCAAGTGTGTTGCCGCAACTCTGGTAGGTGGTATGATTACCTCTAAACGTTCGCACCATAGATCCTGTCCAACACACCTCCTGCAGCCCAACGATTCCGAAACCGCTGTCCTTCAGTATATCGGCGAGTAAGCGGGTGCTCCCGATGAAGTTGAGATATCTACAGTTCTGTGGTCGTCGCCATTGGTATCGGTTCGCATTCTTCTCTTGTTGATTTTCCGGTGCTAGTCTTTTTTACGGCTGGCTCGCAGGGCCTGACACCAACCCACTAACCCAGGGAGCTGGGCTGACCTTCCCGGAAGCTACGGGTTTTGCATTGGCATTTCCACCAACTACAGTGCTAAATAGCTAGGCTCAAGCGCCAGCCTCCGCCGGGGGTGGTATTTTTAATGAGCGCCCAGGAGATATTTTACCTGAGCTTCCACCCCCCTACACATACTATAATGTAACTGTTAAAAAAAGCTGTTTGGATGCGTTCAATCAAAAGTTATTCACTTTTGCTGTGTTTTTTCGAGTACAGGCCTTATAAGATAAAATACAAAATGCCTGTCGTACTATCAAAGTTACCCCACTTCACGGTACCAACGGTTTCGACTATGTAAGAAACACATCGAAAAACCAATAAAATAATATTATAAGACTAACTTTTTCTCAAAACTGTAGACTTTCCAGTTGTTAGAAAAAGTCATCTCTAGACATCTATGGACTAGATGAGGTAAAATTTTTATGATCATAAAAACGTGCAGACATGCTAATATGGAATAATAATTTAGTCCACGAAAGATTGAATTTCACCCCGGTTTGGTGCCACATTTAGAAAGAATAGCTGGAAGAACCGCCGGGAGAATTGCTTGAGGAGTCACTGTTGGAATATCTCAGCGTACGTTATGAGGAGCTCCTGGAGGAATCTCTGAAGGAATTCCTAGAGGATTCACAAAAATCCTAGTAGAAATTGCTGGCGATATCTCTCTCTCTCTTCTCTCTTCTTGGCGTAACGTCCTCATTGGGACAAAGCCTGCTTCTCAGCTTAGTGTTCTATGAGCACTTCCACAGTTATTAACTGAGAGCTTCCTCTGCCTATGACCATTTTGCATGCGTATATCGTGTGGCAGGCACGAAGATACTCTATGTCCAAGGAAGTCAAGGAAATTTCCTTTACGAAAAGATCCTGGACCGACCGGGAATCGAACCCGTCACCCTCAGCATGGTCCTGCTGAATACCCGTGCCTTTACCGCCTCGGCTATATGGGCCCTGCTGGCGATATCTCTACAACAATTATTATAGAAACCCCATCAGGCATGCCGAGGGGAATTCTAAGAGAAACTCCTTGAATAAATACCTGGAGGAATATCTACAGTTCTCCTAGGAAGAATCGGTAGAGGTATTCTGGAGAAATCCATGGAGGAGTCCCTAATGGAATCGCAGGAGGCATTTTTGGAGGGATCTCAGGAAGGTTTCCCGAAAGTAAGTATATCAGGAGAAAGTTCCAGAAGTATTCTCGGAAGTACCGTAATCTGGGGGTAGAGGATCAGCGGGGTGAAATTGATCGCTAAGGGATTCTTGTCCATCAACCGCTGAGGACGCTACAATTCTGTTTCAAGGCAAAAATTTTAAACGTAAAACAATTGTGTGAATGTATTTGAAGAAATTTTGAAGTTTTTTTTGTCAATTAGATTTTGCAAAAAAATATCGACTTTTTTGGATGTGTAACTTGGTAAAAAGACTGTCATTCAGAAAATAGCCTCCCTTCTACCCCTTGTATATCAGATGGCTCATAGAACACTATTATTGGTGTGGCTTCGTGGTCGTGCGGCTAAGGTCACCAAGTCTTTAGTCGCATCGTGCTAAGGAGCGCGGGTTCGATTCCCGCCGCAGCTGTCAGGAAAAAGTTTTCGGCTGTGCCACTGGGCGTTGCATGCTAGTCCGTTGTCTAGTGTCGTGCTTCCTCCAAAGAGCAAATAGCTCACTGGAAGCATTAAACGTGTCTGTGTATTTTTTTTATTATTCATTTATGGTAGGTTTATTGAACATAGTTTTTAGTTATAATTAATGTTAGCACATAAGTTTTATTAAAAAATAGCACATGTTTTTGCCAAAGTAAGATGATTTTTTAAGAAATTGTCTACCTTTAGACGATTAATGTGGGCCATTCTGTGAATTATTAAATTTCATTTCATATTCAACATACAAAATGCATCAGTTGTAAGAATTTGAAAAACTTATTCAGATTGAGCATCACCAAATTTAGTTTGTTCAATAATTTTCTAGAATGTTATGTTATTGGTTGATCAACTTCACCCCGGTTCGAATGTTTTAAACTTTGGCCATTTGAAGATTTTTTACATAATGTAGCAGTTTCTTATAAAAATTTCGTCTACGGAATTTGATACACGTCCACCCAGTACCAGTGAAGAGAATTGTCAGACAAAAGAGGCACAAGACAAGCAATAAAGAAGGTGCGACGATTACTCTTTATCCCTACTGGTAACAGATAATGACATGATCTCGAAATTTTTTGTTGCAGACAAAACGGAAGCTGAATTTGTTGCGTACTTTTCAACTCGTGAATAATCAATTATTGCTAACCCAGAGTCGAAACTGTTTGATGATAGAGCTTCACCAGAGTTGCAGTGTTTACCGACTCGAAGTTACCGTTCGAAAATCGCAATGCAAGGCTTAAAAATCTCTAAACTCGTGGTGTACGATGTTAATCCCAATATTTTCAAGATGGGACAAACTTATGTCGCATGGGTTTGTTTGTCGCAACAAATACAGGTTGCGACATTGTCATTATTGTTGCGCGATGGTTGAATTTTGATTCACTGCCCAGTACATGTTGCAAAAATATTGAGGGATCCTACCTTGAATTTATAGAAGACGGCCAATAGGAGTTCCTGGAGAAATCTGAAGGGGTTTTATATGTTGATGTGCGTGAAAATTGGAAAAAAGTTTGAATTTTTGTAAAATTATGTAGACATATTTTTTGAAATTCTCTTTTCACGTCTTACATAGTACAAAACCAGCTTGAGAACATGAAAAATAGTATAAATTACCAAAGTTATAACAATTTGCGTGAAACGTGTTTTCTTTGAAGTGGCTTTCCGTGACTATGATTACAGTCTAACGGCTCAACTGAAAGCGCAAACCCAAAACAAAAACCGTTACTTGAAGGCCTTGAAGGTATCCATGAACGATCGAAATAACAAAAAAGGTTTTATTTTGCAAACGAGAACCATTTTTCTCAAAAAATCTTATTGCTACATAATATAAAATACATTTTTTATTTGTTTATGAAACTTTTGTTTACTATTATTGATTTCACCCCTGTTTCTTCACTGGGACTTTTGAAATAATTTATAAAGCATCAAAAATTTTTCATGTGTCGTTAATATTTTAGCCGATAGTTAATTACAGACTATGAGATATCTTCCCTCATGAAAGCTGTACTTTATAATTGATGAAGAGATCATCATACTCTGTGTATCTGCGTTCCCATGTTTTCACATATTCAGTTAACAATCAGGAAGCATCAACGCTGAAGAACCATTCACAACCAGCTCGATGGATGAAAAAGAAAACAAATCGTAGACCGAGCCCTATCACTTGGGGAAGTGTGAAAAAGAACAATTATTTTAACCTAAGCCACGGGGCTCGCGCTACTACATTGGTAGCACCAACAACTGAGCATGCTGTGTTGTTTACAAGAAAAGTATCGCTATCACTGAATATTCAACAATTCTAGAGAGGCGGGGAAACTGGTTCTAGAAAAGCCTGCACTTGTCCTTGAAGAGGGGGCGGGATGGGGGTTTTCATGCTATGATATCAATTATTTCGATTGATTGATTGATTGATTTGTCTTTATTTGAGAGACTTTCAACAATTATTTCGAATTAGACGAGATTTTTTCAAGAGAAAAATAATCATGACATAGCATAAACATGTTTTCTTTCGATGCAGAATGCAGAATTCTTTTCTGAACGATTACAGGCATGCGACAACGGACAATACACGAATTATCCAATTCCAGTGGCACAGTGTAGAATTTTCCGTTTGACGAAAAGTTTTCACCTACTGAAGCGGGAATCAAACCCATTCCCGGAGGTTTGCGAAACGCCTAGACGGCTGGCAGAATGTTCGTTTTTTTTTAAATTTCGTTCTAAATAGATTTTTTGAAGTTTCATTTAGTTTTTCTTAAACTACTACTTCTACGTTTTAAACTATAGGTTAATCCGAATTACCCCCAATTGTAGAGGCGCTTGATGAGATAAGGGGAAAATCAAATTTTACTCATTTTTTGCTCTAGAAGTTGCTATTTTCCATTTGCAATGGCTTCCACTATCATCATTCTCGATGCCCATGCCGACAGATACCGGATTGGCCAGCTAACAAAAAATCCGGAAGATCGCCCGCCGGAGGCATAGCAAGAGCTCCTCAAATTAATCACATAAATTGTTCGTAAGTACCTACCGGATCTTAGCGCACCTGAAAGAGAATTACATTTTCTTTCCAAAAAGTACTCGTTTTTTTCTCTGCGATGCGGAATTCGATATGAACAAGTGAAAAAAAGTGCACTTTGCCTATGCCGCCATGTGAAATTTTGGAGGAGTCACGTTTTTCATAGGGTTCTCATTCCTGCCACCAGATGCGGAGGGATCATTAGCTTCCGTTGGATTTACCTATATGTAGTGATTTTCGGGTCTTCCTAACATTATCGGGCTCAGCTTCTCAGGCTGTTTCCTCAAACATATATTAATGAACATTGAAGTGTACATCCTATAGCACTGTAGTTGATTTTAAAGCTACACAATGCATTTTTCAAAATGTTGCTGTGAATTGTAGGAATCCTAAAAATAAAATTTTCGATAGTTTCTAAAATCCTACCACATAAAAGTTATCTCAGCAAAAAGTCCGACTACCATGATATGAAGAACAATAAATTCAATAAAAACCAAGGTTATCTATAATATTTTGAATTATAATTCAGTTATTCTTTACCATGAAAACATCTTTATCTGAAAAGTAACTTCTTGTCTTTCCTTTATCGAAAAAAAAATCGATTTTTTGCTTGAATCGGGTGCTCTAAACCACATCCAGATGCAAATCGATTGCACCGCTTCCGAAAGTAGGTTGCATAAAAAATCTATTCTCGGGGAAGTGCATTTTATAATTTTAAACATTTGAACGAGCGAACGACATAGGCCTAATCTAAAGACGCTGTATGCTAAAGACACGAAATCTGATGATTGTTGCTGTTGATGATGATTGTCGCGTTATGACGATGATGCTGTCGAGCAATGCTTTTAAAGTGCGTCTGACAGGTCTCCTGCTTGATTGGAATGACATTGATAGAAAATGGAATTTCAATTGGAACATTTCGTGTCTTTGCATATAGTGTCTTTAGCATAATCAGAAGACGTTTGAAATCAGCTGATTTTGGGGACCTTTGACAGTTCTCCTATAGACCACCTCACGGCGAAATCCTATCTCTTTTGCTCCTTCAGAGAGTTTAAAAACAACAGGACCAGTACCTGTCAAATTTGACAGGTGTTGGTCCTGTTGTTTTCTAATTTCCCGTAGAAGAGAAAGAGAGCGATTTCTTGATGACGTCACCGTGCAATGGGCAATTGGCTTTGACGGAAGCAAAAATGCGCTCACTCCAATGGGAAATGTATCTGTCACCGTGTGCGACCAAAAGTATAAACAAACGTGCTTTGTCTGCCATACGACTCCCGCCAGGCGGCAGCACTGCAACGCCGTCAAGGCATATGAAAATAACAGTCCAGCGTTTGCGCCTTTGTTTGGCAGTTGTCAACAGTGGCATACACAGACCCGTCAACTGAAAAGGCCTATGAGCCAACAATGTTAATGATGATATTGATTTTCATGGGTTAGGACGCTACCCAAAATTTCATTCATAAAATCGGCTCGTAAAATGGACTATTGGCTAAATGCGATGCCACTTTGCACACCATTTTTTTTGAAACGCTTCCAGCACAAAAAAAATCAGCAAAATAAATTGATGAATTTCAGCAAAATTTTTGCTGAATTTCAGCATAACGTTGCTGATCAACTGTCAAAATTGCTGGAAGATTCAGCAAGCTGAAAAATAATTGCTGATATTCAATAAATTCGTATTGCTGATTGAAATCAGCACAAAATAAATCAGCAAAGTTCTTGAATACCAGCAAACAAAATTTGCAGTGTAGTGACAGTAGTTTAGTGCATCTAGGGGAACGGAACCCATCTTAACCGTAGTGTGGCCAGCAAAAAAAACACCCGTAGAAGGCCGGCAGGGTACCCGGGTACCCACGAAATGGAAATGATTATATCTCGGCGATTTTTCCACCGATTTTAAAAGTTTTTGCCTCATTCAACTAAGAAACTCATTATCTATCGAGATCATATTTGGTTGGACCGGTCCGATCATCATAGGTACCGGGAAATCCGGATTTCCGGATCCATGTTTTTATACAATACAATATACGGGATTTTCGGTAGGTTAGTAGCAATTTCGGTACCAAGCATCGTAAAATTGCTTTGGCATATTGTATCTGACCGGCCTGGAATAATAAAACGTGTTGACTTTGAAACTGTGATTTCGGAACACGCTTCCCGTAGGGTCATGGTTGACCATAAACACTTTAAGGTATCCTAGCCTTAACAATGTGGGTTTCAATATAGTATAAGGACATGCTCCCAAAAATATGGATTTTCCGACAACCACGGTGATTAGATCGATCTAACCAAATATTTTCCCGATAGATGATGAGTTTCTGAGTTGAATGAGCTAAAAATTTCCAAAATCGATGAAAAATTGACGGAGATATGATCATTTCAATTTCGTGGGTACCCGGGTACCCTGTCGGCCTTCCACGTAATAAAAAAAGGCAGGAGCACCTCCCCCTGCTGCTCCTCACTTTAAAATTCGGTCAACCCCATTAATAGATGTATATTGACGAGTTCTAAGATCTAACAGAGTTTCAACATCCTAGTCTCAATAACCATTAAAATATCGAGATTTGAAATTGAAAAAGGTACCCGGGTACCCTGCCGGCCACATAAGTGTTAAGCAAAGTGCCCCAATTCTCATCACATCTAATGCAAAGCTAGTAAGATCTTTTTAAATTATTGTTAGGAATAAGCAGGCATGATAACGTAATTAACGGACGCAACGGACTGTTTTCGATATAGGATGAACATAGGGTCATAGGATGAAGAAGGGTCTTAAAGCACTTAAACATGTCAACAGCATAAATTTCACTATTGTCATGATTATTAAATAGTTATAACGACTAGTAAAATTTTGCTATTAGCGGACTTGTAACTGAAAAATAACAAAAAGAAGCAGGCTTTGAAACCAGCGAAACGATTCTGCATAATTACAGCAACCGTTCGCTCGTTGCAACAAGTGTACATTGAAACTAGAGATACTGGAAGGGAGAGTGGAGTCATGTTCCTATTTTGGCAGGTCTCAGCTCGTTTGGAACAGGAATGTGTATGGGTTATACAGATGATCGCTGAAGGCATGATTTGAAATTGACGTTAGTTTAATTGTAACGAACGAACGAGATTCTTTTTTTTGTCTGTATTAACGAGATTTTTAGCCCTAGCCTAGTTCATCTCGGGACCCACGCTTTACTTCCCTTCCGAGGGAAGGACTCACATTTTTTTTGCGAGTTTGTCGGGAGTGGGATTCGATCCCAGGTCCTCGGCGTGATAGTCAAGCGTTCTAACCATCACACCAGGTCCGCTCTACCGAACGAGATTCGTTATATTTAATTAACGTCAATTTTAAACGGATTTAGAGGCAAACTGAATTACTGATTGATTTGGCGTGATTTGGCGGAAAAGAAAATAAACTCTGATTGCGCTGCTCTTAACATATAAGGTACACCGGGGCAAGTTGAAACGGGTGGGGCAAGATGAAACACGAAGTTTTGAAATAGATTTCAAAACAATTTTGAAATTCTTTCTTCGCTAAAAGATTGCTTGAATCAAAAACTATGTGATACGGCAATCAAACTGTTTATCATCATTGGAAAACATAATGTTAACCCGCTGTTTCATCTTGCCCCACCCGTTTCGACTTGCCCCGGTGTACCTTATTCGGGTCAACAGACTAGTACGGACATAATCACAAACATACATGGTCAAGCAAACATTCAACACATCATCAATAATTCTGCTTCGTCAGATTTCGGCAATACAAAGGACTGACACTACATTACTCCAACAATTTTAACATTAGAGTGCTTCGAAGTGCAATGACCAAGGCACTTGACAACTTCTGATATGATTTCCAATTTGTAAAAATTGGCAGAGGACATGCAAATAAAAAACATTGCAACGCGTGGGTTCAAAACGAACAACAAATGCAGTATTCCATTGCTGGGACGTCGTGTTCCGTTAGTTTACATACACATGATTACATTTGATAACTCCTTCCTCAAACACGATACAATGACTTTTCTTTTTTAAATAAATTTTAAATGAAAGTTATCATTTTTAAATAAAAGTCGTCATTAAATGTGAACTCAAATGCATAGTTACTATGTTATTACTTTTATGTTCGCCTTAGGTGAATTGATACGGGGTTGTCATGAATAGTTGCTACAGTCATTCACTTTTGATACTCTTCAGCTTCACTTACCTGTTTTTTTTTCGCAAAGCCAAGCACAACAGCGTGCCGTTTGTCGAATCACACGCTCTCTGATGCGTCACACAAAAGGAAGAGCTTATGTACTTACTGGAAGATCCTATCGATAAAAAAGACCTCGACGATCCAGCATGTGGCTGAGGTTCGCCTCACGGTATTTATTGTAGAACCTGTGTAGTTCCTGACTTCGTTTATGTAAAATTCCTAAATGATTAGCCAGTTCCCTCAAAATAAATGTTCAATAAAAATCTTCATGCTCAGTATCTCAGCAGTCGTTGGTCAAGACAGTGCAGAAAGTAGCAGCAGCGGCAGAAGCAATTGCTAGTGGAGTGCTATTTCGCGAGTGTGATCAGTTGACCCGAAAAAAAAAACCGTTAAACAGATTTCTAAAGATGGGCAGTTTAAGTGTAAGCTCATTCATTAATCATATTATTTTTGACGCTCATTTGCGCGAAAAAGCACAGCTAATCTCGGCACCTAAATTTAACGATTTGTTTGTACTGCCTTCAAAGGAAAGCCAAATTCGTCATGGGAGTATGGGGTTTAAATGGGCAGACGGGGTTAAACAGCCATTTTCTATTTGTCATGTTTTTTATATGATTAAAATTTAAAGTGCTTTTTGAGAACGAAAACGTTCTACCGTAAACCGGGGTCTAATTGATCACCGGGGTGAAATAGATCATTCGATGACTAAACTGTAATTCCATTATGCAACTTTAACACGTTGTTATGATCATAAGATTCTTACCTTACCATAGATGTCTAGAGATGAATGTGGATTTTGTTTTTTTTTTAGAAAAAGTGAGTCGTGTATTACTTTTTTAAAGGATTTTACACTGTGTTTCTTACATAGCTGAAACCGTTGATACTAAACAATCGATTGCCACAAGAAGTTTCTGTAAACTTTCTGTGTTCACATTTGGGCGGAAGCTGGATTATGATGTAGATTTTCTGGACATGAATAAGTCCCATGTTTTTTTTTAGTTAAAAAGTGATTTTATGTGGTTGAATTTGTTTATTTCAAAGGAAATTGCATACATTTTAGCGTTTAATGATAAATTTTAAAATTTACATTTATTAAATTGCAAATCAATAGCCGTAGTTTTGGCGCGTTAGTCATGTTCGGAAAGTCAACATTTTGGCGCCAGCACCAAACCGAATAGCGACGCTTTGACTGTGACGCTCTTTTTGTTTTCATGCGTGCTCACTTCTAACAAAAAATAAAAAAAATGTGAAACCAAACAAACAGTGTTTCAATCTTTTGTTTTAGTAGGATGAACATGGGAGACACACGCTTAATAAGGGAACCAATACTCTATGTTGCTAACAACCCAACATTAACAAAAATATTTTTGCCAAAAAAAAAAACTGTTTGATTTTCAATCGATTCCATAATATTTAGTGGAGAAGGTAATTTTCTGTTCTTACTGATATTTAATTGTAAGCTGATCTATTTCACCCCAAAGTGGCATTTTTAATGTTTTGATTTTTGAAGTTATTTACCTTTAACTTTAAATTTGTGGAACAAAATTCTGTGGTGTAGTTTCAAGGAGATACACCCGGTTCTGTTGAGCAGAAATGATTTTGCCAACATTTGAAACCAACACATGTAAACTGCAAAAGTAGTTTTAAAATGATCAATTTGACTCCGAATTACTGTACTTGTGTATAAGTTGTCAAGACATTTATTGCAATGCTGTATTAGACATAAAAAATAAGTCCCTTTCGACGAGTGAAGAATTGAGCATTCGTAAAATGAAGAAAATAATCAATATGCAATTTATTCCACGGCAATTGTACATTATACACACTTAGATAAAATCACCGAATTCGGTAATATTTTACCGAAATCTCAACCGTTAAGTTTTTTACCGGAGAAATTCGGTGACGTTTACCGAACTTCGTTAAAATTTGACAGATAAACGATAACATTTTACCGAAATTTGGTAATTTTTGCAGAATTTCGGTAAAAAACCATTACCGAACGTTCAGCTGTTGAGATTTCGGTAAAAATTACCGAACGCGACTAGCTGTGTATACCCAAGCATCTAAAGTCTATCTAAGGTTTTGAATAAAAATTTTGTTTTGTTTTTCAAAGAAAATCTTTGAAATACTTTTGGAATTGTTTATCGGAAGTTTACTTTAGATGCAAGAAGATGCACCAGATTTGGAAAATGGGTCGGGAAAGTGGCCTTTTAACAACATGTTCAGATTAGAATTAATCCAATTAACCCTCGAGCAGTCGCGTCTTCGACCACGTTCGGCGACGCCACGCTCACACTGTGTACCCCAAGCGTGCATTTTTGGTGGTGCGTGTACTCAGTACATGACGCGACCGCTCCCTGTTAAAAGCACATAAGTTAAACTATTTCAAAACAGCTAAAACGTTCCATTTTCGCAGATTGTGTTAACCATATCCACTTAACCCTCTTTTACCCTATCATAAAAAACAGCTTCCAAACACCAATCGTGTAAATGACCTACCGTGAGAAATGTGTTGGGTTGACCAGAGAATATGACATCATCAATCGGATGTAGTTTCATCGTACTGTCTGTTCGAAAATTATCGCCTGAGACAGTAAAAATTCAGCTATGAAAAATTCGGCTGCACCGCAAAACTAAAAACATAATCCGTGAAATTCGATAAAATTGAAGAAATACCATACGTATATTTATTTATTCAATGAGTTGCAAAATGAAAAATCTTAAAACATGAGTGGTACAATTGATGAGGCTTACCGAGTTGGACAATTGTAGTGTAGTGTACTGTGAGAATGAGTTGCATACATTTTTTTTTTTCAAAGACCAAAACGTATTTACTAGCTCATTCTCATCAGTGACATCGTTATTCCTGGTGATTGAATGGGAATTGGCCACGCGTTCTATAATGCCGTCATAATATTCCAAGCTTTTATATGGGTTAGCAGCATCACCCTAAAGCTGTTATTTCACAGGATTAAATATTTGTCCAAAAAGAAACCAACATCTTGTTTGACTCGATCAAATTTTCATTAGTGTCAAACTGATGTTGTTTCTTGAGTTCTTTCGGACCGTCCATATACCACGTGAACAGAAAATTCATGGTTTTTACCCCCTACCCCTCACCGTGGACAAGCGTGGACTTTTCAATGACCCAATCGTCCACGTGGACATCAAAAAAAAAAATTTTTTTTTCAATATTTCTAAAATAAGAAAAAGTGATTTTATTAATATCGTTTATCTTCG
This sequence comes from Aedes albopictus, assembly GCF_035046485.1. Lineage (NCBI taxonomy): Eukaryota > Metazoa > Arthropoda > Insecta > Diptera > Culicidae > Aedes > Aedes albopictus. Next base: position 182,649,447 of record NC_085136.1, on the reverse strand, counting down.
TAAATATTGACTTAAATATAATTATTATTTTATCAATTACTAAATTTGTAATATTTATTGTTCTCTGTTATTTTTCAAGTTATTTTTTTACAAAAATAAAATTCAGGAGGAAGTTTGCCTGTACCAGTTACCGCACTAACTAAGGAAAACTACTTCTACAAAAATAAGAAGAACACCGACGAATGTCGTCGATATGTCAAATGAAAGATTTGTTTTCATACTTTACAGGAAAAATATAAAATCTGAGCCAAACCCACTTTTACTATTTATTACGGCGTGTGTCAATGTGTCAATGATAGGAACCCTGTACCAGTTATGGACATACTTTTTAATCTCGGTTCCACTTCGCACTATTTACATGCATTCCTTATGGGATTTGCCAGAACTGGTACACTATGGCGAAATAGGGTGCAAGGAAGCCGAAATTTTAAGGAAAATGATTTATTTCTATCATAGTTTGAGCAAAATGTGAAATTCGAATGAGTGCAATCATCTTTAATGTACGTGATCACATATTTTTTCTGGATGATTTGCATCGTTAAAGGTTGAAAATCAACTATGGCGAATTTGAGGTACTATAGCCATAACTGGTACACTGAGCCTGCTTCCTTTTAAAGCCTTCTTCAAAATAGGTACCTACTATAGGTAGTAGAGTGAACATAGATCCGCGGACACCGCTGAAGGGACGAATGACCTTCGGGTTAAAGTCCCTCGAACCCAACAAAAGAAGAAAAAGAAGGACACCGCTGACTAAAATGTTTCTAGCGTATAAGTAGTAATTTTCAAGAGTGCGACGGTTGAATATGACGTCATGCGCTCCATTGATGATGTTCAAATTGTGACGTCATGCTCGTTTGGATACAGATTTTGACAGTTCGTTTGGATACAACGGATTCATCAACACGCATCTATGTTTACTCTACTATCTATAGTACCTACAAGTATTGAACAGTGTTTTTAAATGAGCCTGATGTTCGTTTCAGTATGGGTTTCGTCTAACGGTAAATTCTCCACTGGGTGTTCCGTGTGATGTCCATCGCCTAAGTTAGTTAGTGATTGTTCAGTCTGTGCAACCTCTGTTTGAAGATGGTGTTTTAGAATGTTCGTTCAATCTATGATTGTCTGATTGTTTTGTTAAAATAAGGTTTTTTTTTCTATATTTTTGCTGAGATGAGATTATATATCTGAGATTCTTACAAATCCAAGAATTACATCAACTTTTCAAAAATGCAAAGAGTACCTATAGTCGAAACTAAATTATACTGCTGAGATGTAGACTTCCATATTCTTTACAAACATTCTCAATTTTAAAAGAAGCTACAAAAAATGTTTGAAGTAAGCCTGCAAATTTCTACATGTATTTTGAAACTTCGAAGTAGTTATGAAACTTCGAGAAATTCATACAGAATTTCAATGAAAACTTTCTGACTTAAACACCAACATTTGCCTGGTCTACACTTCACATAAAAAAGACAATGTATAGTAAAATGTATGAAAGAACTGTTATTGAAGAGAATCTTACCAATAATGTGACATAATTTGTTTCGTTCGTAAATTTGTTTGTCTTAATTCTTAAGTCAACGTTGTCCACGAAAATCGATTGTGACCAGGCACTGAAATGAAAAAATGATCATCGCTAAGAAAATTATCAAAAATTTAATGTGTTAGGGTTTTTGTTGTCCAAAATGCTATCAAACGATTCGGTATACATAACACACTGAAAGTCTTACTCGGACGCGACAAGGTTCATAAGTTCGATTCTGATTCTCATAAGTTCGTTCATCGTCATAAGCTCGATTCTGATCGCGGCCATTTTTCTTTTTTTTTACTTTAATCCATCTGTCAGATCATTTTATGACATTGGTGAGATGTGCTACAGCCCAAATCTCCCCAGATATTAGTCTGATAGTATAACATCAAAATGAGATATTATTATGTTCTTCCCCATACTAATTTTTGATCTTATTTTTGATCTTTTATCTCTTATGTCAAACATACCAATAGCTAATGATGATCTTGTGTACTTCACTGAGGAATATCAAGTGATGACATTGTTCTGATTTTTACTTCTACTCGGGTTCCTCCTCTCCTCTTCTTGGCGTAACGTCCTCACTGGGACAAAGCCTGCTTCTCAGCTTAGTGTTCTATGAGCACTTCCACAGTTATTAACTGAGAGCTTCCTCTGCCAATGACCATTTTGCATGTGTATATCGTGTGGCAGGCACGAAGATACTCTATGCCCAAGGAAGTCAAGGAAATTTCCTTTACGAAAAGATCCTGGACCGACCGGGAATCGAACCCGTCACTCTCAGCATGGTCATGCTGAATACCCGTGCGTTTACCGCCTCGGCTATATGGGCCCTTCTACTCGGGTTGTACGTTGTGTATGTACTGTGGATACTTTAATGAGTGGAATATTACATTTTATCAAACCGTGTTGTCATAAATCATGATCTCAAACTTATTTAAATTATTTAAAGCCAAAACTTTTTCATTATACCAATCAGAGTATCTAGTCAACCTGGGTAATTTTTTAATTATTTTTATTATGCCATTTTGAAGACGAGATAGCTCAAGCAAATGCACGTTACTAGTACTGCCCCAAATGCAATTCATGTACATTATGTGTGGATGTACAAATGCGAAATTTACTTTCCAGGCAGTATCTTCTGTTACTAAAGGTCGCAGTTTTTTCAATCCAAAAGTCATAGTTTTGAGTTTGTTTTCTACATTGATTATATGAGACGTCCATTTAATATTGGAGTCAATGATCAAGCCCAGAAACTTTGTTTGTTCAACTTGTTTTAAGTACGTATTATCACATACTACTTTAATAATCGGTCACTGAGCACGAAGGCTATATGTCATAACTAATGTTTTGTCAACATTTAGCGCTAAGCAATTCTGCTTGCACCATTGATTAATTAGTTTTATTTCGTGTTTCATGTTACTTACTAAAGTTGCTTCATTTCCTGCTTTGTAGTATAAAGTGGCATCATCTGCATAAAGCTGAAGGTAACCCTTCATTGAGTAATACCCAATTCAGATTTTTTTTACTTGAATAGCTATGAAAAGCAGCCATCACTTAGAAACTTTTTTTCGGGTTGAAAAAATAAATGAAATTATAAATATTTTTTCAAAAATTTTCTACATTTAAATTGATTTTCTTCTTGATAAGTTATGATCGTAAGTTATTTCACTAAGAAATAGCTTAATCTCAACATTTGCATATGCTATGAAACATTAGTGTATTCTTTTAGTTATATCACTCGAAAGCAGCTTATTTCCAACTTCCAAATAAGATTGAATTAGGATCGTATTTTTCAAGCTTTTATTGTACACACACTTAATTTTGAATACCGTGTAAGGTAATTTTTTGACGAAAATAGAACAGCTGAATACAGCTATAACGGATTGTTTACCTTTTGCACCCGTTTTTGACAGTTGTTGTACTGAGTCTCAGTAAAATCGATTACCGAAGCTACCGAAAAAGTTCTACTGTTCTATTTTCGTCAAAAAAGTACCGAACAGGCAATTCAGGATTGAGTGTGCATAAATAACTAAATTACAACTAATAGTTACTCAAGCGTTGATTTGAACGTACTGTGGACGTCATTTTTAGTTCTATAAGTGTATTCAAATACATTAAGGTACACCGGGGCAAGTTGAAACGGGTGGGGCAAGATGAAACAGCGGGTTAACATGATGTTTTCTAATGATCATAAACAATTTGATTGCCTTAACACATAGTTTTTGATTCAAACAATCTTTTAGCGTAGGAAAATTTTCCAAATTCTACTGAGATCTATTTCGAAACTTCGCGTTTCATCTTGCCCCACCCGTTTCAACTTGCCCCGGTGTACCTTATTATAACTTATAAGATGTTTTATAAGCCGCCATTTTTTGCGCTGTTTTGATTATATAGGTGTTCTGTTTTAAGTCAATATAGCAAGAAAAATACTTCTGAATCTTAAACTATTATGTAACATGTAGTGTTACTTGGGATAGGTACCCAAGTAGGTACCCAACCTTCATGGTATCTGCATAAGCATAAGGTACTCCGGAGCAAGTTGCAACGGGTGCACTCTGGCAAATAAACCTAAGATTATCATAACGTCTAACTTATGAAATGGCCTTTAAATGATTCATAACGGCTAGAACGATTTTCATAAGGTCGGTCTATGATGCAAAATCGACTCTTGGTTTGGCTTTTATACACATTTAGCAACACGATATTCTCAAGCGTCGATAGCCGCGTGGGTTGGGCAAGCGCGCAGTGATCTCGGCGTTCATGGATCGATTCCAGTCTGCATCATTTTGTGATTTTTCTGCTCTTTTCATAAGTTTATCTTATGTAATTAGGTCATAATAAGCATGTTCAATTTTCATAAGGTATTCTTATGTCATCCATACTTTACAGTTATGGCTAAATTCCATAAGGTATTTTGATGAATTTCGGTAGTTTACGTCGCTGAGTGTGGGGCAAGATGAAACAGCGGGTTAACATGATGTTATCCAATGATGGTAAACAGCTTGAATGTCATACACTTAGATTTTGATTCAAACAATCTTTTAGCGAAAGAAACATTTAGAAATTGTATTGAAATCTATTTGATAACTTCGTGTTTTATCTTGCCCCACCAGTTTCAACTTGTCACGGGTTGATTAATTGGCGTGTGTTAGATGAAGAATCTTTATCTGATCATCTCTACATCTTTTTTGAACATCTGAATGTTACTTCGCATAAGGTACACCGGGGCAAGTTGAAACGGGTGGGGCAAGATGAAACACGAAGTTTTGAAATAGATTTCAAAACAATTTTGAAATTCTTTCTTCGCTAAAAGATTGTTTGAATCAAAAACTATGTGATACGGCAATCAAACTGTTTATCATCATTGGAAAACATAATGTTAACCCGCTGTTTCATCTTGCCCCACCCGTTTCAACTTGCCCCGGTGTACCTTACTTTGCGTTTCAGGAATCCCCGGTCAACCAACTGGGATGGCTTCACTGGACTCACCATCAATTGATACTCCAAGTGATTTAGATGATGCCATTTATACTACAATGGCCCTCATCATAAAAGCTTTTGAAGAAGCTTGTCCTTTTCGGTCGGTGAAGACCACAAGAAGAACCCCTTGGAGGAACTCTGATCTGGACAAGCTCAGGAAACAAAGTTGGAACAGACGACGTTCGGCTGGATTGGAGACTTTCAGGTCGGCTCGCTAAGTCTAAAGCTCGCCAGTCTGCTGAGCGATCCGGCTGGATGAACCTTTGTACAAATTAATCATTTTTTGGTTTTATCGGTCATTTTCTACTCAGAGTGTAAGAGAGTAGAGATCAAAGTGACCGATAAAGCCATAAAATGATTACCTTGAATTTAAATACGGTAGATAAATCAGGTAACCTTTGTACAAATGTAGCTTGAGTGAAGTCAGTCGGTTGAACAAAATCCTTACAAAATTTAAGTCCTTCCAAGTAAACGGACCTCATTTGCCAAATGGCGATTAAACTTCCTCTGATGAGGAAGTTTTGCAATGTCCTTTCTCGGATGTGTGGATATTACATCTTCGGATTAACCTGATGTCTTTTCTTGTAGTTATGATTCTGAAGCTTCGGCTCGAAATATCGTAACTATAGAATTGATTGCTTACTAACTTTCAGTCCTGGGCACCCACGGTGGTGCAGAGGGCAGAATTGAAAGATCATCATCCTGGGCAATTGCCAGCTATTGCCTTGACCTGTGGCCAGGTCAAATTTATAGTTAAAATAGAGCATATAGTTAACCTTCCGTAACTCGCGCGGCTGACTACCTGCGTCAGCACCACGCTAATGCTGAGTACAAAAAGCGAGATTTTTTCAACGTGTTGTACAAAATACAACAGCGCGATCGCTCGTGGGTTAAAAACCTCACCATCTGAGGCTAAACTTAATGCAAAGGAAATCAAATTGGGTTAGGGATCCATGTATGTACTAACTCTTCGAAAACTGGAAATTTCTAGTACGCAAGAAACATACTAAAATCCTTATTTCAGTATTGGAATGATATTGCTGCTAGTGTTAAAACCCGGGTTGAGAGCATGAGCATTAGGCCTGTCCAACTTTTCAAAAATGATCTCTGATTCTCAAGTCCACCCCCGTATTTTGATTGGCATCCTGAAAGAAGTAACTGGCCAAATTTCAGCCAAATCCATTGAAATTAAGAGGTGCATCAAATCAATTTTGTGTTTTTCGACTATTTTCAAACTTCAAAAAATCATAACTACACTTAAACTTGTCAAAACTTAATTCTTTTGGGCACAAATTGAAAGATATAGGTACTTGTTGCTACAAGTTCTCCGAACAACGCATGCCAATAACATTGAATGAAACATGTGTAATTATCACATTTGTAATCAGAAAAACCTTAAAAAGTTGATTTTTTGATAGATTTTGTTCTGGAACACCCTACTATACGTAATATGATTTGTTAAAACGGCATTATATTCTCTAATGTTTTGTGATTATTTGCTTCTTTGATATCAATTCTGTAGAAGCTGAGCAACAATTATTAAATTTCGTGAAAACCAAATGTGTAATAAAAACTAGCTTTTTGGGGGCAATCACGATGCGGCGCGAAATTGTACTGAACGTAGTATTGTGGATTTACCGGCTACTTGTATTTTACCGGTCGCTTCAGTATGACCTCCAAAGTAGCCGTTTTATAAAAAGAGTAACTTAAAAATGATTTTAAAAATTTTTATTGTATACGCTATTCCTCGTTGCCACTAGCTACTCAGCGACATTCATTTTTTGACAATCAAGTTGCTTTTTATATGAAAACGGCTACTTTGTAACGGTTACTTAAGTAACCGGTAGAATACAAGTAGCCGGTAAATCCACAATAGCTTTGCTTCCTTGTAGTTTATCTTGGCTACCCCACGGTGTACAACATTTTGAAGGTGATATCTTCCGGAAAACTGTCAGTTTTTTGATGGCGTAATTCAAATCGTTCAGAGGCGATCTAGTACTCCACATCAATTTGATCATGTGAAGAACGATTAGAATGACGTCACATGTTTACATCCAAAATGTATGTTTATATAGGTTACTAGCCTGCCTTGTGATATTTATGCCGTGGGCTACCCCTTATCGCGGGTGTCAACAAACAAGCGTGATATATCAATACTGACGCGATGCCACTTTCTGCGCGACCAAGCATGATTGCCCCCGAAAAGCTAGTTTTTAGGACACATTTGGTTTTCACGAATTTTAATAATTTTCGCTCAACTCCTACAGCGTTGATGTCAAAGAAGCAAATAACCACAAAACATTTGGGAATATAATGCCGTTTTAAAAAATCTAACATATTACGTATATTAGGGTGTTCCAGAACAAAATCTATCAAAAAATCAACTTTTTAAGGTTTTTCTGATTACAAATGTGATAATTGCACATGTTTTATTCAATGTTATGTAACTGCTAGTGACGTCCACACGTCTGTGCAGTGGACGTCCGTACGCCCTTAACTAGCTCACCGTTGTGATTGATCTCAGGGTCGGCTCTTACCTGCTCAGGGGATTCACTGCCACATTCATGAAGGGGACGGGACACCAAGGACAAGGCAATTGCATGCATGAAAGGACTTCAGAACGCAGTTAATTAATAGACATCAAGTACATTTTACTTATTTATTTTCTTCTTATGGGTTAGTGGTTAAGGTTAGTTATTCGTTGCGGCCGTTTGATGAGTTGGGGCCCATGGGACATGCGCATTTTGGACTTTGACAACGACTGACATACCTTTGGAGCTGGGGAAATCGTTGACATGGCGGCAGGGCACTCGGGGCCCGCCGGGGTTTTGATGACTTGGCCTTTCTAGCGACCCGTCGGGATGGCTTGGGTGGTCTCCGGTAGGCACGACTGGTGCTGAGCCGGCAGGGCACTCGCTGGCCCGCCGAGGCTGGCGGGGTTGGCCTTCCTAGCGTCTCGTCGGGTGGCTTGGTTGGTCTCCGGTAGGCACGACTGGTGCTGAGCCGGCAGGGCACTCGCTGGCCCGCCGAAGCTGGCGGGGTTGGCCTTCCTAGCGTCTCGTCGGGTGGCTTGGGGGGTCTCCGGTAGGTGGTGCGCCGGCAGGGTACTCGTAGACCCGCCGAGGGCTTGATGGGTTGCATTCCTAGTGACCCACAGGGATAGCTTGGGTGGTCTCCGGTAGGCACGACTGGTGCTGAGCCGGCAGGGCACTCGCTGGCCCGCCGAGGCTTTGATCAATTCGCTCAACGTCGAATCAGCGTTGGGTTATGATGCCTGCTCGGGTGGTTGATTGGCCGCCCGGCAGTAATGGAGGCTCCACGTGGAGTGGAGAGATGGGCGTCACGGTATTGTTCGGACAAATGTTCGAATCCAGCTATGGGCAGCGTGTCATCGAGGTATACGGTTCTGATTTTGGACCGGCTTCTCCGGGGGTTTCTGCTTGGGAAGTTGACTGGCCGCCCAGCAGTAATGGAGCGCCCCACGTGGAGTGGCCGAATTGGCGATTCGGTAGGTACGGAATCGACGCCCGTTTCGCGAGGTAACCCGCCGCTCTTCGGTGGTGGTATTCTGCGGCTTCCTACTATGGGCACTCGAGAAAACTGTCCTGACTGTCCTGGCTGCGGGTATCTCCTGGGCAGGCCAGTCCCACGTGGCTTTTCGGAGCTTTTCTTCAGGTCTCTTAATGGGTGAACTATCCGCTTTGACGGACTCTACTCGACTGCCTCCTTTTGTCTTCCTCTATTCCTTTCTCCTCTTCGTACTCCTTTTCTTCCTTTTTCCATCATTTCCATTCGCCCCAACTTGGGTTGCCAGATACGTCTTTCGCCAAACGTGGCGAATTGCAGGGTTGGGTTAGTACATACACGATAATGGCAGAATAGACAGGTAATCGTGCAATTACCCACCTATTCTGCATTTTGGGTACTACATGCGAAGTCTCACATCGGTCGGTTGTCGGGTAAGTGTATTAATATTGCCTTTGCAAGTGCGTCGTTGGTTCACATTGTTATCGCATGCGGTAACAGTTATTGGCATGCGTTGTTCGGAGAACTTGTAGAACACAAGTATATCTTTCAATTTGTGCCAGAAGAACTAAGTTTTGACAAGTTTAAATGTAGTTATGATTTTTTGAAGTTTGAAAATAGTCGAAAAACACAAAATTGATTTGATGCACCTCTTAATTTCAATGGATTTGGCTGAAATTTTGACCAGTTACTTCTTTCAGGATGCCAATCAAAATACGAGGGTGGACTTGAGAATCAGAGAACATTTTTGAAAAGCTGGACAGGCCTAATGAGCATGAGCATGATTGACCGCCCGCGGTTGCTTCTCTGTTATTGCATTGACATCTGCATTTACACAAAGAACCAACAGATGTACATAGCTTGAGACTAGCCTTCTGCTCATTGTGTAAATGCTGGTATCCCAATTCTTTCCAATAACCGAGGAATTCTCTGCGTTACTACGAGAAATCACAAGGAGTTTGGATATTGGAAGGGATGTGAGGGGATTTGTCTTGGTAAACAAATTGATACAATCACCGGAAGGATTTGTAACCGTTGGTCCCAATTTATGGTTTGCTGGCTCTGCCGCAAGATCCCCATGTCAGTCCATAACCTACCAGTAAGCACCTTTTTTCCAATTCCCTTCCTGTATATTGAAATAGAGAGCCTTACTGGTGGCGTAAATCCCGCTGTCTATAAAAAAGAACCGATGACGTCATTTAATGAATTAGCACACGCCTCAATCGCTCTACCTGGTACTATTGCTTATCCAGAGAAATCTTCCAACCTGGCGGAGTGAAGAAGACAAAGAAGACCTATTCCGCAAACGTCAAACTGCTGCACACTTCAAAAAGTACGCACACAACCATGAAACAAAAATAAATAGTTGAAAATCTAAATTATGTTTAATGGCGTACAGCTGCATACTAAAGTGCTAAAACTACACCTAATATAGTTTAGAAATAAGTTACATGTTGTGGCAGCAATTGCGATTACATAAACCATAAATGAATCAATTTTCATTATTTTTAATTTTATGACAACCAAGTGAGTGAGAGCTTTTTAGCGTGAACCGAGCACTTTTGACGTTTGCGGAACGACTGCGGCGGTCGAAACCACCGCAACCCCGTTGGATTTTTTCTATTTTACCGCAATATACTGACCGTGGTTTGAGGGAGGTCAACAAGGCGTTATGCTCCCTGTTGACCTAATAGCTACCCTGCGCAGAATGGTTGACACACTACAAGCTGTCAATGTCAATCTTCGACTCTTCGTCGTTTTTCTAATTGAACCAAGTAAGAGTGGTTCGTACCGAATCGAGGGGATTTGGTCTCTTTGCCGTTTGACTGCCGTAGAAAGTAGAAGTGCGCGCCGTAAAGTGTCTTCACTATAGCCAGGTTACAATTTTGAAGTAACCACGTGGTGTAAATAATATTTTATAGAGTTTCTATGCTAGTAGGCTAATAAAAGTAAAAGTAGTGGATTAAAAGTGTTAGTAAGTTCAGTAAATCTAGATTAAAAAACAATTTGTTAGTAATGACATCTTTTGTTTGAACCGGTAGCGCTAGCACAGTGAAACGAATAAAATCTACATCTATACTTGTAAAAACGAATCAAAAAGAAGAAAAGGTAACTTAAACTAGGTCTTATACTTAAATGTGGTTATTGTATATTGTGAAAACTTGTAAAGCAGCTAGAAAATTAGTGTGAGAGTGACACATGGTACTAATTCACATGGGTTAGGTCCAAAGCTGGACCTTTTCTTTTGGGGATTCTCTGGCGGTTGATCCCAGAGGATTTCTTTTCTTCCGCAGTAAATCCACGTACGGGAACGGCAAGGAAGTCCTGGCGAGCTATCCTAGCTCCTTTCGCCATCTTGTAGCGTTGGTCCGCACAAAAGGAGGTTTTTGTTCCACCGAAGCCACCATACCACCGTGGCGCCATTGTGGAAAATCGGCCATTGCGATATCACGCCGGTTGCGCTTCAACAGCGTCATCACCCCCTTGCCTAGCCGTGGCGCTATCGTTTCCGGTCTACGTTTACGACGTTCTCGCCGTGGACCACGGTGAACCAAAGCTCAGAACTCCCCGCCGGACAACCGTCCGGAATCGTGCCCAGCTATTGGGCCATAGTCCGTCCAGTTTGCCACCCCGTGACCAACAACCGATAGAACAGCAACCTACGAATGCCCAGCTGGTGGGCCCTAGTCCATCCAGTCTGCCACCACGAAGTCTGCGAATGCCCAGCTGGTGAGCCCTAGTCCATCCAGTCTGCCACCACGAAGCCTGCGAATACCCCGCTGGTGGGCCATAGTCCATCCAGTGATCCCACTTCCGGCCGCAAATAGTCAACTCGCCGACAACCGGCAACCCGCCGGAGCAGGTCGAATTTCGTCGGGCCAGTTATCCACCGTCACCGATCACCGCCAACAAACGAAAACAAAGCGCAAGTACCATGTGAAAGTCCTCTCAGTAAATTCCCCAAAATGGGTAAATAAAATCTGGAAATGTAAGACAATTGAGCGACTAGCGTTATTTAACCACAGCACTCCCTATAATATTATATACACCTCTTTGCTCGTTCTCGTACCCAAGAGGGGTTCCCAAGCCTCGCTCTCGGCAGTCTGCCATAAAACTGAATTTCACCTCGATTCGTTTCCACTTCGGTCCTACTGCTGGCAGGTAGATTGTGTATGCTCCCATTGAAGGTAAGTGACTGGGAACGTAGAGGTTGAAACGGTGCTAATTGATTAACCGACCCTGAGATCGGCAAAATTTCCCATTTTTCCCCCCTGAGCAGCCGAGAGGCTACAGATTCTTGAACGATGCACTCGATTGCTCAACACACGTTTGAATGGATATATGCCAAAGATCCAGCGGTCCCTAGCTGCCCTATTCCTAGCTCCATTTAACGCCTCCCGGCTAAGTACTGGCAGTTATCACACACGTAATAGAAGTGGAAAAAACTGGATTCGGCGGTGCCATGCCAGAATGCAGCACAGTCAACTTCAGCCACGATCGCATTTGTCCGTTCCACCGCAAATTTTAAAACGTAGAGGTTTCCTCCAAATAGGCCGTCCCGATCACTTCACATTAAAAAAATGACAGGTTATGAGAAAACTCGGGGCGAAAATTGTTTGCGTCCGTACTAGGCGCCGCACAATCACTAATGTTAAAACCCGGGTTCTAAACTTCCAACTGGAGAGAATTTAGCGATAAACAAGGGTGATGCTAGGTTTCCGATGCATGGCCAATGGAGTACCCGCTTGGCCCACACCCACAGTTGATCAGCAGGAGTAAATCCGTTTTATTTTGTATGGTGAAAAGCATCTAAACTTGAATTACATGAAACAGAAAGCTTTTACTGAAAAAATATTTGGTAGGCATAATAGTAGTCACCATTGTGCACAACCACTACCAAATATTTTTCGACAAATGTATTCCACTTCGATAAATTTGCCTTTAGATGCTATTCGCCATACAATATTTTTGCGATTTACTTTTAGCGATTTTTCGCGCATAGAAGCTAGCGCCACATTGGTCGATGCGGAGAGTAGGAAAACAGCCGATGTAGTTAATTCATTATCAGTGCTCTTGTTTTGTTTTCCATAAGAAATTTCTAAGAAAACAAGACAAAACCTGTATCAAAATCAATACGCTTACAAAAGCAACATCATCTCAAACATTACTACAACCACGAAGGAAAAACGTACTACATCCCAGTCTACGTGGATGGCCCCACGACCACCGTGAAGATCCACGACCTTTCACCACAAATGTCGAACGATATCATCGTGCGCCACATGCAGCAGTACGGTAAAGTCATCTCTATCGAAAATGATGTATGGAAAAATTTCTTCCCTGGGATTCCAAACGGCGTCAGAGTTGTTCGAATGAGACTGGAGAAGACACTACCGTCTCGCATTGTGATCAACGGTGAAAGCACATACGTAACGTACCCGAAACTAAACACACAATCATCAAGCAAGCCAACACTACTATCCACCTCTGCTGAAAAGCAAAACCACATTGGTGATAAACAATGCAAAATTGTTGATCACCCATCGGTTGCGACTCTCACCGACACAAATGACGATGACAACGACGACAACGGCGGCGGCGGCGATGAAGGTGATGATAATAGTAACAACGATACCGATGAGCACGACACTGAAACTGTTGAAACTGAAGGGGAGTCTGAGACTGCGAAGAGGCGGCTGTCAACTGAAACGGACAATGGTAGAATAGAAGAGAACGCAGCAAAACGATCTTGCAACGAGGAAGGACAAAACGATGAATTGGAATGGAAGGTTTACCAAACTAGATCGAGAAAGAAACAAGCCATGTAAATTGATTAATATTATATTGTGTTGATGCTTTTTTTATCGACACGAATGCACCATAACGGTGTAAAGTGTCTTAAATAAATAAATCAATCAATCAATCAATCAATACTTTATTGCCCTTCAATGGCAATTGAGTATTGCGACATGCATTACACTACACGCAACCGGAGATTGGCAGATTCTAATACAATGCGGTTTGAAACATAAACAAATATTGTATTAAGGCTTTGCAAATACAAAAATTGGTAGGTGGCAGTATACCAAAAATCGTATCCGCTTCCTAGAATCTGGAAAAGGAAAATTTCGCATGTGTGCGTGTGCTCTGTCGCATTGGTTTCTCTTTATTTGTTCTATTTTTAGACTGGTCATGGCAGCAGCGACAGCATCAATTACCAAAACATGTTTAAAAAGAAATACGGGTGGCGGTGGGAATCGAACCGAGACTTTATCATGGTGATACACAGTACCCTGCGTTCTAACCAGCACGGCTACAACTGCACATGGATTGACGAGAGGCTGAAAGCCATTAACAACACAAACGTGGCTTGGTGATGGAAGTGATACAGCCACCACATTGCACAATGGGCCCAGAGCCGTATTTACGAAGACAAAACTGTTTAAGTTTTTAGACACACATTCCTCATTATTGTTATGTAAAACATCTGGTTAAACTGATTCAAAAATCTGCTCTCTAATATTTTTTGCGATTCCATGATGGATGGTGATGGATCGTTTAATTGGAAATTCCACCAATAAGCTGCGCCAGAGATCAAGCAAATTTTAAATTTCATATATCTCAGGACTCTTAGCACTTAGAAAGATGGTGTCTTCGGCAATGTTATTCAGTTAGTCAAGAGCTTACAGTTGTCCACTTGTTTCGATATTTCGTCACTAAGGGGCTGTCCATAAACCACGTGGTCATTTTTTTTGGGACTTTTCAACCCCCCCCTCCCCCCGCGTGGTCATTAATCCATACAAAATTTTTTATTTGTTCATACAAAGTGGTTATTGGCCGAACCCCCCCCCCCCCTCATGACCACGTGGTTTATGGACAGCCCCTAAGTGGCACTAGTTACACATTTGCAAAATCATTCAAATGATTGATTTTTTTCTTGAAGTAATCAACAAGCTGTACATTTTGTTTTCTTTGAACGTGTCTAAGGCAAGTCAAAGGTTTTTCAAAGAGCTATGTATGAGTCATAATTGTGCGACATTTCATTTCATTTGGTTCACTTAATCCAGAGATATAACAATTTTACGAAGCACACTCAAATATGAAACATTTTACTAGAATTGCTCCAGCTTCATGTAAAGTTATCCAATCGAGCCCAAATTTGTACCGTTTATAGCTAACTAGTTGTGCAACTGGCAGGTAAAATTTGAGAATATATTACAGCTTGCTGAATATATTCAAAATATTAAATAAAAGTTGCATGCTTCAATTATTTTGCAACTAGCGCCGCCTACTGGCAGAACCTTGAACCAATCAGCTAATCAACTGAGAGGCCTTTACCAAGCTAACAACATCACCGAAGACATCAACTTTCTAAGTGATCAGAGTCCTGAGATATATGGAACATAAGATTTGTATGCTCACTAGCGCCGCCTTGTGGTGGAATTTTGAAACAAACGGTCCATCATTTGTTAGTTCTTGACCAGCCAGATAATATTGCCGAAGACACCAACTCTCTAAGGAACCAGGATGATGAGATATTTGGTATAAACATTTCATCAGTGTCTGTTTGTCTCTGGCATGACAGATATCACGGACAGCAAGACGTAGGTAGCACTTGCAAAGTTTCCATACCGTATATCTCAGCACCATGATCACTTAAATATTCAATGTATTTTGCAAAGTTGTTAGGTCAGCCAAGGTCTTAATTTTGATGGGCCATTTGATTCAAAATTCCACCACTAGGTAGCGCTGACGAAAAATCAATTTTTATATTCCATATATCTCAGGACTCTGATCACTTAGAAAGTTGGTTTCTTCGGCAATATTGTTTGGTTTATTAAGGCCTTTCAGTTGATTAGCTGATTGGTTCAAGATTCTGCCAGTAGACGGCGCTTCATTTAGTCTTTTTCGTTCTTGGTTGAATTGATTTAGAGTAAGTTTAGATTTTCGGTTAAAATTTTCTTGAATTTGGTTAGTTCAGTTGGGTGTTCTTTGAAACCTATCTTGGGGTTAGCTAAGGTGATCGGTGTTTGAGGGAATAAACCAATCTGCCCTAAAAAGAGCCTCTGCCGGGCCATTAACAGCCTCAGCAGTCTCACTTTGGTGAGTGGCGCTTAAACTGCTGCTGGTCTCGTACCCAAAAGCATTCGTTACACTTTTATAAAGTACACCAAAACTATTCAAATTTTAATTACTTGTTCCTCAACGAGTTAGATATAATTGGTACAAATTTGGTCTTGATTAACTCTACACGAAATTAGAGCCCTTCTAGTAGAATACCTATTATTTGACTTCCGTTTATCAAATTACTGTATTTTAGGATTTAGCGAACCGAATTAAATTTAATTTTGAAAGTTTATGATTAATGTATTGGTCTTCATGTACTGTTGTACTCGACTAAAGTATGTCCAAAGGGAAAAGAAGTTGCAACTTATTGAATACTTTTCAAAAAGTTCTAATCGTTTGAATATTTTTTTTTTTTGCAAATTTGCTACAACTTTGTAAAACATTTTGAAATTGTATAGAGAATAATTAATCAGCAGATTTTTTGATAAGCCACACTCGAGTGACCGTACTCATTTCACAATAATACAAAAAAAAAAAAATGACAGAACTTGGCAGAAACATTTTTGTCTTCGTAAATACGACTCTAAACCCATTGTGCACTGAAAAGCCCGCATCCGGCAGTGTGCTGTTTGCTAGTGGAAAACTCCTAGTAGAAAATAGGACGCGAAGCTCAGCAGCGAAGCGAAAGTTATTTTTAGAAACAACCCGGTTCAACTTCTCGAGTTTGAATAGCGGTGTTTGTGTGTAGTGGTATGGAACCTGTGGAACCGTGTAGCGCGGTTGTAGGTCATTTCCCAGAATCCCATTCCCCAGAATGCCGTTCCCCAGAATGCCATTCCCCAGAATCCCATTCCCCAGAATGGGACATTTCCCAGAAAGCCTTTCCCCAGAATGACCCATTCCCCAGAAAGCCATTCCCCAGAATAGGACATTCCCCAGAATCGTTTCTATTTTCATTTTCAAATTGGTTTCGGGATAAAATTTGAGTAACCCTGATACGGGAGGTTGAGCAGCACTATGCTTGTAGTTGCGCTAGTGTTTGGCTACATAAACCATTACTTAATTGATTGGTGGCTTGTAATAGTAGCTGCTGACTTCATCTGAGATTATCCCTTCTTTTTCAAATTGGCTGTTCTTTCTAGTCGGTTTATTGGAGAGCTCTTTGGCGGCCAAACTACTTATCTTTATATAAGAGATTGTTCCTTCTTATCATCAAAGGCTGTTCTTTCTAGTTGCACTATTATCAAACATGGTTAGAAGGACAAAGATGACTGACTCTAGTTTTTTTTTTCGTACTCGGTGACACGCTGTGCATGCTACACTACCACCATCTGTTGAGCGAGAAGCGCAAAAAACATTATTTTCGCTGGGTTAAGGTTAGTGAGTACCATTTTGCTGATAACTCAAACCACACTAAAACAGGGCAACACGAAATTGCGTCGAGTAAACCCAATTCAACTTTTTTTTTGTAAATGTCTTTGTAATGCTGACAAAGTTATTCTAATGTATCAGATTTATATGGCATGTATAAGTAGAATGAATAGTATGTCATTTTCCATTAAATATTGTTGAATGCACATTGGAATACATGGGAATTTGGTCACAAATATCCAGTGTCTGGCATCCGAAAACCTTCACTAAGGCATTTGACAACTTGATTTAAACAAAAGTAATCACATTCATATTTTTTGAAGTAGAACTATTTTTATAAACCTATTCTTGTTGTCGAACAATGGAACATGTCGTTCATCATTTCCATCTAACCACCTTTTCTGTTATGTAGTATATTCCAATTTACATGAGCACAAACTGTAACAAGTAAAAGCCTAAACTGAGGCCCAAACAACATTTTTGCAGCCTAGTGTCGTTTCGGCCTTATTATTTTTCAGTTTATGGAATATTTGTCCTAATGAGCCACCATCTTTATTTTTTTTATTTTTCATAACACTGGTATACAATTCAACTTCATGCAAAAATATGGAACTTTACAACTTAACGTACTGCTGAAACAGTCATTCCGAGGTGTGTCCAATAGAATGGTTGACTTTTTTCATCTGAAATTTGCCTTCTTTGATTAACAGGCTGTTCTTTTGGGATATTTTGGAATTGAGATTTTTTTTTATTGGATTTTATTCAAAGTTGAATGATAAAATATCTGACATTAGTTACCATTCTTATAGAAATTCAACCTTCTTTAAGTAAGGTTGCCGTTTTGTTCTTAACTCAATATTCATTTGAGATACACTGAAGAAGGCATCATTATATTAAAACCATGTCCATTTGAAAGTTATCTCATTCAACGATTTTATATTTTCCAGGGCGGAAGAGTGATTTGATCCACGCTGAAGTGTTCTGATCATCCGCTGGATTTCGGTCAAATCACCTAGAGCTCTAAAAACTAACAACTCACCTGAATTCCCGTGGAACTACTGTTTCTTATATTTTTCTGGGGAATGTCCCATTCTGGGGAATAATTTTCTGGGAAATGTCCCATTCTGGGGAATGGATTTCTGGGAATTGGGTTATTCTGGAGAATTTCATTCTGGGGAATGTCGTTCTGGGGAATGGGTTTCTGGGGAATGACATACAATCGTGTAGCGCATCTTAATACAACGAATAGATTATGATTTAACACATTTTCTGTACGTTTTCAATACATTAATTCTGGAGCTCGATATGAATAGGTGCTTTTGTCGATTAAAAATTCGATCAGTTGGATTGGTTCCGGGTCATTTGGCCGAACGCCATTTGGCCGAATGCCGTTTGGCCGAACGCCATTTGGCCGAAAAGGTCATTTGGCCGAATGCCACTTGGCCGAATGCCGTTTGGCCAAAGAATGAATAATGAACTTAATTGACCATGTCACTCTTCCCCGCCTCAGTATGACTCGAAAGAACAGCCAATAATTCAAAGAAGGAAAAATCTTTGATAAAATAATGACAGTTTCAACGCCAACTAATCCCTGAATATCAAAACTAGAAAGAATAGCCTATGATTAAAAGAAGGAAATATTTCTGATGATCATATTGACAGTTAGAATGTCAAAAGCTTCCGCTGAATTCTATTGATCATAATTCGGCCAAACAGCATTCGGCCAAACGACCCATTCGGCCAAATGACATTCGGCCAAATGGCTTTCGGCCAAACGACATTCGGCCAAACGGTATTCGGCCAAATGGCCGGACACCGTTGGGTTCACTTATTATAGCGAAAACAGTTGAAAATGAGCAAAGTTGATACATACAGCAGAATCCTCACAAAACAGGCTTTCTGTTCCATCATCATTAAAAGTTTGCAAAATATCTGTCATATTGCTACAATGACTAAAATAAACTGATCGAATTTTATATCGACAAAAGCACATACGACCTATTCAAATCGAGCTCCAGAATTGGTAGAAAAGGCATATCTCAATTTTTGGTAGCTTTTCTTGTTTTGCGTGTAAAGACACGGGTAATGTCAAAATAGGGGCTGCAAAACGATGAGTCGATAAGGAAGGAGAGCGTCCTGGTCCTTATCAGTTCCTACCTCATGCTTCCACTGGTCAAGCGATGACAAAGACCGCCAGCTAAGAGTTGTGTGCTTAGCTGGTAGCGCAGCCTGGGCACTATTGTCCTTCTGACTTCAGCTAGATTGAGGAGGTACGATCCGAGCGTCTGTTCACCAAGGAAGTGCGGCTCAAACAGCGTCTATTCTGGCATCCAGCGGCTGAGTAAGAAATGCTGAATCACGCCCAGCTAGATCCAAAGTGGTAGCCCCATCAGCGTGGTTGTCCCAGTGTTGGTTGAGAGTCCCAAGAATAAAAAAAATCGAAGATTGGAAGTGAAGATTGACATTCTCATTTTTTATTCGTGTTTGGCCACATTCATTGTCAGCTGAATACCTCTCTTTTTTCATTCAATTCTCTGTCACGAATATTTTTTTGCACGTCGTAAAATGTCGAATTTCTGTTAACAGACGCACAATCCGACTTAATGGACAAAAAGAGAGCATAATTTATATCTTAATTAACTACTATACACAAGTTTTGAGGTGATTGGAAGTATAATCGGGAGTTACGGTCCACTTTTATTTCTCAGTGAAAATTGTCAGTGACAGAAAAATGAATGAATAGGTGAAAAAAATCATTCACCAGAATGAATTTTATTTTGATCCCTCTGTTGAGAATTTTCAAAATTCATGTTGAATTTCATTCATTGAAAATGAAAATTTTAAACTCTGGTTGGGACGTTAAACAGCACTGGCACGATGGCCCTCCGGCAAGACAAGAGTGTTGGCGTAGGCCCAATAAGCCACCCGTAAAAATCCCCATTGCGAATAACATAGGAGAAAATACGACTCGATACAATCGGCAAAGATCCGACGAAATAAGGACTACGATTGGAAACTTGGAACATGGAATTGCAAGTCGCTAGGTTTCACAGGATGTGACAGGATAATTTACGACGAACTACATCCCCGCAACTTCGACATCGTGGCGTTGCAGGAGCTTTGTTGGACTGGACAGAAAGTGTGGAAAAGCGGGCATCGAGCGGCTACCTTCTACCAAAGCTGTGGCACACCCAATGAACTGGGAACAGAATTTATAGTGTTGGGCAAAATGCGACAACGTGTGATCGGGTGGCAGCCGATCAACGCAAGGATGTGCATGTTGAGAGTTAAGTGCCGTTTCTTCAACTACAGCATCATCAACGTCCACTGCCCACACGAAGGGAGACCTGATGACGAGAAAGAAGCGTTATACGCGCAGTTAGAGCAAACATACGATGCTTGCTCGCCGCGTGACGTGAAAATCGTTGTCGGCGACATGAACGCGCAGGTAAGAAGGGAGGAAATGTACAGACCGGTAATCGGGTGAAACGGCCTGCACGCCGTATCGAATGATAACGGCCAGCGATGCGTAAACTTTGCAGCCTCCCGTGGTATGGTAGTCCCAAGCACCTTCTTCCCCCGCATAGATATCCACAAATCCACCTGGAGATCATCTGACCCTCAAACAGAAAACCAAATCGACCACGTTCTAATCGACGGTAAATTTTTCTCGGATATAATCAATGTCCGCACATACCGCAGTGCGAATATAGATTCAGATCACTACTTAAAGACTTTTCAATTTATAAAACAGACAACTTTACAATTGCCTTAAGGCTATAAAAAGAAGACGCGTAGTTCAAATTAAGCCACCCTTGCTTTGTTGTTCAGTATATAATCTTTCATTATAGTAATGATTTTTGAGTCGAATAAAAATAGTTTTATTTCATAGAAAATCGACCAGATGGTAAATGAGGTGAATTTTACGATTGATGAAAATTGAAAATAAATATATATATATAACTACTGTTCACATATGGTATATCGTTTAACTATCAGAAAAGTATGTGCCATGCTGCAGCAGCATGAGTTATAAACATTCCGGCGAAGTTTAAACTCGATTAGAATAATTAGTTGTTGAAATTTAAAGTCTCAAGTGAGGTTCGATTTATTCATTAAAATTCAATTGTAAAGCAAAAAGGGCATGCACAAATTCATTTTTTTATACATCCAGTCGAAAGTAGGAATAATGTGGTTTCAAATGCAGAAAACTGCTTCTTAATAGCATTGCTGGTTGGATTACTGTGTGCCATTACAGGCACAGTAATCAAACCAATTTTGTTCTTTGAAGGTTCTTCCAAATAACAATGCAACCTAATGCAAATTTTACATAACAATGATGTTGCAAATGAAGCAAAAAGTATGCTTTTTTACTATAACCATCTTTATGGATTAAATTTTTGATGTTGTATGCATTTAAAGTATTTTTTCTTCTGCATGATTCAGAAAGCAATATTCTTCTACTCTGAACAAATTTTCAGCCGAATCCGTTTTGCTATTGCATCACAGGACTTAAATGAATTTCTATAAAACATCAGTGTATCGTTTTTAATTGCAAAAAAGTGTTTGCCATGCTGCAGCAGTTTGAGTGATACATATTCTGGCAAAATGTAAACCTAATCGGAATAATGGTTGTTGAGATATTAAAGTTACAAATTGGACTCGATTTTCAGAATAAAATTTATTTGTTAAACAAAAATGTATAAAAATATTAAATTTTGAATGTTTTCAATGGATCTAGTCGAAAGTACTAATGATGCAAATTCAAATGCAGAAAACCGCTTCTTGATAGCATTGTTGGCTTGGTTACTGTGCTTCATGGCAGTTACCGGAGATAAAACCGCTTCGTTCTATGAAGGTTCTTCTAAATAACGATGTACTCTATTGCAAATACAACGTAACAATGATGTCGAAAATAAAAATTAACATGTAGTTATTTTCAAATAAGGTATATAATTACATAGGGTCAGACCTTGTTGAAAATAAATAATAATAAGCTTCTCTAGAATCAAAAACTTGCATTTATGGGGCAAAAAGTATGCAATTTTTCATTATGGCCATCATTAAGTATTAAATTTATGATGAAGAATGTACTTTAAAGCATATTTTTCTTCGGTATCATTTAGAATGCAATTCTCTTCTATACTGGACAAATTTTGAACTGATTCCGTAGTGTTATTGCATCACTGGACTTAAATAAGCATTTTTTATCAATTTCATTGATAACAAGGCAACTCACTATATCAAGCTGTATAATGCTTGGTGCATTATTACTGACCAACTATTACACTCTACCTCTAGAAGAATAGTATTAGATCCCAACACATTGAAAAGTTCATGAAAATTTTAAAGTTATGTATGTGGAAAGTTGTGTAGAATTTTGAGAAATGGGGTTTATTGAGTTTCAACGAAAACCGCTTCAGTTCCATAACTAAGGACAATTTGTATAATGTTATATTTTTCCTACACTGTAGAATAGCTATGGAAATTTATGCAAAAAACCGATAATGATTTCATTGAAAAATAAAAAAGATATCACACAAATAAGGTGTCCTCTTTATAAAATGAACAGTCCTTATGTTTTTCATATGGTGAAATTCTTATAATTTCGAAGCAGCATAAAATAAGGTATTACGAGTTTTGGAGTGTGTCAACCATAAAAACAAGTGAATTGTTACCTTATCTACATGTATACGAAGATTTAGCAATGGATGAAGTATTTTATTTTTGATCAGAATTTACTTAAAATTCAATTTTAATGTTGTAGTCGATTCGGGGCGAAATGAACACTGGCAATTACGAATGGATGTACGCGCAATGCATACTGTTAGGCGTTTTAGAGAGTTTGAAAAAAATCAATCCGATTATTTTAGCTTAAAGTTTATTTAATTAACTTTGATGTTATGTAAACTCGTCTAAGATGGAGTTTTATATCTGTGGTATCGATCTCCGTAGGCAAATTACTTAACTGGTCAATGTAACTAAAGAATTAGCATAAAATATGCAGGGGTGTCCATTATGCCCCGATGGGTGTCCATTTCACCCCGTACCTTTCCGGCCAGCCCTGAAAAACACACGGCTTACAATTCATTATTTCTTCACAATAAATACATTCTAACTGCTGTAAATGATTGAAAGGCGTAAGAAATAAGTTAAAGTTGTAAGCCAACTGATAATATGTTAAGTTTTACTCTGTTATACATGCCTAACGTACTCATTTGCTTAGGGTGTCCATTATGCCCCTAATACCCCTACATGGTACATTTGGTGCGGGGGTGATTTTTTTTTGACCGCAGTTTCTTCTGGAGCCCATAGTAAGCACGACTTCCACTAATGATGCGCCTTCGTATTTCACGGGTCACGTTATTGTCCGCCGTTAGCAAGGAATTGAGGTAGACGAATTTTTCTACAACCTCGAAAGTATCCCCGTTTATCGTATCATTGCTGCCAAGGCTTGTCCTGTCTCGCTCAGTCCCACCTACCAGCATGTACTTTGTCTTAGCCGCATTCACCACCAGTCCGACCTTTGCTGCTTCACGTTTCAGGCGGGTGTACAGTTCTGCCACCGTTCCAAATGTTCTAGCAATAATATCCATGTCATCCGCAAAACAGACAAATTGGCCGGATTTCGTGAAGATCGTACCCCGGCTGTTGAGCCCAGCTCGTCGCATAACACCTTCCAGGGCGATGTTGAATTATAGACAGGAAAGTCTATGACCTTGTCGTAGTCCCCGTCGAGATTCGAATGAACTGGATAGTTCACCCGAAATCCTTACGCTGTTCTGCACACCGTCCATCGTTGCTCTTATCAGTCTGGTAAGTTTCCCGGGAAAGCTGTTCTCGTCCATGATTTTCCATAGCTCTGTGCGATCGATACTGTCGTATGCCGCTTTGAAGTCGATGAACAGGTGATGCGTTGGGACCTGGTAGTCACGGCATTTCTGGAGGATTTGCCGTACGGTGAAGATCTGGTCCGTTGTCGACCGGCCGTCGATGAAACCGGCTTGGTAACTTCCCACGAACTCATTTACTTCAGGTGCAAGACGACGGAAGATGTTCTGGGATAGCACTTTGTAGGCGGCATTCAAAATGGTGATCGCTCGAAAGTTCTCACACATTAACTTGTCGCCTTTCTTGTGGATGGGTCAGATTATCCCTTCCTTCCACTCCTCCGGTAGCTGTTCGGTTTCCCAGATCTTGACTACTAACTGGTGCAGACAGGTGGCCAACTTTTCCGGGCCCATCTTGATGAGTTCTGCTGCGATACTGTCCTTACCAGCCGCTTTGTTGTTTTAGAGCTGGTGGATGTCATCCTTAACTTCCCTCGGGAGTTGGTTCGTTTCCGTCCTCTGCTGCACCAACATTTCCTCCACTGCCTTGGTCCTCCATGCCTACATTCTCTTCGCCATTCAGGTGCTCGTCGAAGTGCTGCTTCCACCTTTCGATCACCTCACGTTTGTCCGTCAGGAGGTTCCCGTCCTTATCCCTGCAGATTTCGGCTCGTGACACGTAGCCCTTGCCTGATGCGTTGAGCTTCTGGTAGAACTTACGTGTTTCTTGTGAACGGCACAGCAGTTCCATTCCTCACACTCCACTTCTTCCAGGCGGCGCTTTTTATCCCGGAAGAGACGGGTCTGCTGCTTCCGCTTCTGTCTGGGTCAAAGTTAGTTATCGCTTATCGTGTCGGTAGCGGTTGTCTCAATTGGCTAATAATAACACTACGGACCGCCTGATCCAGTGGCAAGAGTCCACTTAACAGGTGACCCCTAATTCAAGGTGTTATGCGGCTCTATGCTTACCGTGCCAAGGAATAAATGGTTAGAGGGGTCTAATAAAAACTAACCACAAACGAAGCCTGTGGAGAATTAAGGCGTCCTCCACAGTATTACGCCCTTACTACGCTAACCGGAGCAATGGTGCAGTGGACCTTGTGTTTCTCCGAGATAATCAGTTGTCCTTCTTAAGTCTCAAATTTGAGGCTAAATAAGGGTGGGATTATTTAAATCTTGTAAATTAGCTTACATTACTACCTATATGAGTTCGCTTAATGCGTTTTCGCTAATGGCGTTTTTAAATTGAAACCGATTTGGTTTGTCGTTGATGTTTCCTTTTTGTGCTGTGATTGTGAAGAGAGTAATCCTGTCTAGTTTGGGTAGTGGCTACGGCTACGAAACCCCAGATCAATTTTCAGCGTAAAAAGCGTGTGTAGGCCAAGTGGCCCTTCTTCAAAAAGTTCATTTTCGTAGGGTAACTTTTGTATAGGTTACCTTGAGAACCCAGTTTTGCATCTTTCATTATAAATGAATTGTCATGCCTCGAGCATGCTATATTTTAGAATAACGTTAACAGAATGTTTCAACCTTTCCTAATGGATGTCTTCAAGCAAGTTCTTGTTTTCAGCATATTTTCGCTGATATTTGGCAGTATTGTCACGATGATTATATCATCAGAAGTAGCTCAAACAATAATTTGAGATGCTTCAGACTGTTGGAATACTTAGGTAGTACAGATAACTTAACATAGAATTGCACCTCATTTGTCATGAGTTGACTGATTGACATGTGTCAGATGAGGAGTCTCCATTTGACTTTTTTTTTCACTTTTGAGTGTTCCTTCGCTAACTTTGCGTATTCAGGCGTCCCTGCTCAACAAACTAGGATACCGGAATTGATTGCAACCACATTTTATGGAAAACGCGCTTCTATTGCTATTCCAAGAGAGTTTCATTTTGGGTTTACAACGCCCTCCATTGTGGTATACCATAACTATTGCTTTGAAAGAAACTTGTCTTGCTGCGGTCTGTGCGGACCACAAGAGGTATTACTGAATGGAACTTTAATCTGTGCAGGTTCAAAATATCTTCGGATAAACCAGTCTTTTGTATAGCTACTAATCTCTAGCTTGTGCCTCGAGGGTTGTAGCTATATAATCGATTTAATGGGCACTAAAAAGCTCTGCTTACTTCAAATCTCCAGGAGCAAATGGGGTTTTGTCCTATGTTTCACCAAAGGGATTTCAGTATTTTAAACATATTTTGAACACTTATAGTTTTCTATTGGGTATTTTCCTCGCGTGAAATGACTCCATAGTTTTATTCTGAAAGGGTGCGTGCGTTGTATAAAGAAGGAATGAGTTCCAGATTTATCTGGTTACCTCGTTCTTTCCGAAATGCTTCAAACGCATTGTCGATTATCACATCTGTGATGTTCGTCTGGCTAACATACCTATTGATGTGAACTCACATGCCTCCCAATGTGGGATGTCCACAGTGACTCTTTTTACACAAAGTTATATATGTTTTCAACAAAACACTGGCTCAAACGTAGTTTTGCTTCTTGAATATTGAGGATGCTTTCGATGACGTGCCTTTCAATGTCGTATTGACACAAGCTACCTCCAATGAGCTATAGGCTCTCTTTACGCTTATGCGTTTTACAGTGTCCTTTTCAGGGCACTGATTAAACCCGTTGTGGTATGGGCTATGAGCTCTCGTTGCGCTTATGCGTTCATTCCCTCTTCTAGGGCACCCCTTCCTATTTCATCACCTTTCCCTTTCCTAATCTTATTCCATCCCTTGTCCCATTCTCCCTCAGGTAGATGATGAAATAGGCTTATATGTATGGCGATGGCACAAATGTCCCAAATGGAGGGTAACGTGCCTCTGGAGCCGGCCTTCTGATACCTGATACCTGAAGGCTACTTCAGTTTTACTCATATGGTAGACACTGCACTGTTTTTCAGGCTGAAATCTTTGCTTTTATGTGCAATCAGTACTTCAGCAGCATATAATGGACAAAGTCATATACTTCTGTTCAGATGGCAAGGCTGCTATTAAAGCACTTGCTTCTAGGTCAAAGTTAGTTATCGCTTGTGGAACTCAAATCGAGGAGCTGTTCACCTTGTATGGGTATCTGACCATTCTTCCATCGCTGTTAATGAAATGGTTGATGAGTTAGCTCGCATTGGAGCATCACATGACTTCACTGGCCCTGAGCCAGCTATCCCAATATCGAAGTGTTGGGTTAAGCTTCAGATTGACTCCTGCGCTGCCACTTAGCACAAACAATATTGGAATAGTTTGGAGTCATGTCGTCAAACAAAATTGTAGTGCACTGGTGGCGATGTATCTAACAAATCTGTCCAAGCAGAAATGCAGCATGCTGGTCAAACATCATGGCGAATATTCAGCAAGCTGTTTTATTTGTATGTGATGGCTGTGAGTCAGATTAGGGAACTTCGTATCAATTAATATGCAGCTGTCCAGTTTTTGCGCAATTGCGTTTCCGAGTACTCGGTCCTTTTTCAGGATGCTGTGTAAACTGTGTGAAATGTTGTCTGTTCAATATAACTTTTTCTATAGTTCTCTCAAGCTTCGAATATATTCTTGGTATAAGTACTTCAAATGCTTGATTCACAATGATGTGATGCCCACACCAAGCATAAGTTTCGTTTCAACCAACATTATTGCACGCCAACCATCAAATGTTCAAGCCAAGCATATATGACATTACTTGAACCTTGCTTGAGCCCGTGTTGTTTCTGACTGCTGGCTTCTCTCAGTCTTTGGTTTGCATGGTGGGAGCAGCGGCGGTAGTTCAAAGTGGGGTGATGGTGTCGTATTGCCTTGATGGACGATATCCAAAGCTTTTTGCCGATGGAACGTTCCTGGTATAGTGTAGAGCAAGGTGGGGCAAAAGTTCGACCCTAGTTGAAAATTATTATTTTTCAAATCAAAGCAGATAAAAATAAATGAATACCGTGTGGTGATTCTACTATCCACGAGCTAAAATTTTGCTGAACAAAGTTACGTCAAATGTCTTTTCAATTTGAGTTACAACACTTTTTGTTTGTGTGTGTCTATAGCACACTATTTTGACACTTTGGTAATAGGAATGCCTGAAACCAATTAATATTTGATGTTGGATACGGAAAAGAGTAAGGTGGGGCAAAAGTTCGAGTAGGACAAGAGTTTCTTTTGAAGCTTTTGTTCTTAATTTGGTTCATTTCATTCGGGTGTCAAAGCTGTTCGAAGATCGAAGCCTATTCGGAAAAGAGTCTTTCACTCCAAAAATTATGAAAATTGAAATCGCGTTAAGTATGAAAATTGATCAATATTTCGAAAAGTTATGACAAATGTTGGTTTTTGATCAAAACAATGGTCCTTCCAACGCATGGGATGGAATTGTAATGAAATCGAATGCGATATTTTATTTTGGGCCGTAATTAGGTATATTTAGAAGATGCTTTAGCATGATGACCTTTTTGAAAAAAAAATGTGAAAATAATGTGCTACGGTTAGCGAAATTCCACAAACACATGAGTTCGAATAAGACACACACATACAAAAAGCGTTGTAACTCAAAATTGCAAAGACATTTGGCGTAACTTTGTTCAGCAAAATTCTAGCTTATGGATGGTAAAATCCCCACACGGTATTCATTTATTTTTAAATAAAAAAATATAATTTGAATTGAGCTCAAAAAAATAATTTGAATTGAGCTCAAAAACTTCAAAAGAAACTATTGCTTCTAGTATGCAACTCGTTGCAAAACTCGATTAGGCTACGGGACTCACAACAAAATTTCAAACCGCAAACATCAATATTTTTCAATGAAATTTTGAGGTTCACTTCACTATTAGTTGTAGTTTCAATTATGCTGAGAGCTTAAAAAATCAGAGCCACAGAGACAGTTTTATTCAGTTGGATGTCTGGGTCAGGAGGAGTAAAAATAGCATAGCCTTCCTTTTAGCAAGACCCCATTAGTCTCGGAATTCAAATTCAAAGTGGTTAGTTCTATGTATGTTCTATGTAAAAAGCATATAATTAGGGTATAACTTTTTCAAGGCCTACAAAACATGTTCATGTTTGAGTCTAATTTTTGTGCACCTGTAAAAGATTTTAAGGCACGCTAGGAGAAGTTTTTTTTTGCCCTAAGCTAGGTCTTGAGCATATTGAATTTAACTTTGAGTAAAACTTGAGTATAATATACTGTTTTTGCTTGAAACATCATGTGAGTATAATATACTGTTTTTGCTTGAAACATCATGTTTTACACGAGAGTCAATCGATTTTAACAGAAATTGCCTACCTTTAGGCGTTTCATACATATTTTTGTATAATAAGGCAATCCATGAGACAGATGCGATCAGCTGATTTTTTTGTTTACCATGTATTTTTGACATCCGATGATCGGGGTGACAGTTGAACACAAAAGAATTTGTTAAGCACCAACGACACTTAACGAAACTTTGTTAAGTTGTGCTCACACTGTGTTTACACTTTTGGCTGTCACCCCCATCGCGAAAGTCGTCATGGATTGCCTTATACATTAAACACCTAAAGGTAGGGTAGTTTTCCAATTGTTCCACGGCTAAAAACTCGCCTATTGTTGCACACTTGTTATTCTTATGAGGTGTGCAGCAATTGGCGAATTTTTAACTGTGCAGCAATTGGAAAATTACCCTATGCAATTTTTGTTAAAATCGATTGACTTTCATGATAAACATGATTTTTCAAACAAAAACAGCATACTCAAGTTTTACTTAAAGTTAAATTTAATATGCTTAAGTTTAGCTTGAGATAAAAAAAACTACCAGAGATGGAAAATGATGAAGATTGCGGCTGAGCAGACACAAACCAAAACAAACCTACTCGTGAGCAACAGAGGTCCGAGAATACTCGTACTTATTTATTCGTGAGTAAACGAAGCTGGCAAGCACTCGCACTTGATTCGAGAAGCTTCGCCGAGTTTTTTGCATTTCGACGAAAAACGCATTTTTACGGACTGGCAGTGGTGCTTTTCAGGAACAATGAAGCATAAAGCATTAGTTTATGGTAGATAATCACTGGATTTGATATTATAACCACTCTAAAATGCACTTCCCGCACCTCCACTAGTTTTTCACGAATAAAAACTCATGAGTGTTTTTTTTTTGCTTTGTTTCTAACTCACGAAGCAGGCGGGTGCGAATAAACTCACACACTGTTTACTCTCGGAATCGTGAGTAAGGGTTGTGTTGACTTTACACTCGCGAATTGCTTCATGATGAGGGTAATTGGGTTTTTAAATTTTGGAAAAAGTATTCATTTTTTGATTTTATACGAAAGAGCATCTTTTTCTGAGCCACTATGATTTTTTCAGATTTTTAGAACTTTATTTTGATACCTAAGATCAATTTCAAAGAGATTTTTCGAAATCACCTTTTGACAGCTAGGCAACTGTTTGACAGCTCCGCCCAGTACAAAATGCAACGAGGGGGTATTCAACAAATCGCTCCCATATAAACTTCAAATTGATATTTAAATAGGTTCCCGGGCATCAAAATTGATGAAAATTTGGATTTCGGCTCAGTTTGGCATGCAGATTCAGAATATGGAATTATCCCAACACCGCTAAAGAAGCCAATTCCATCACTGTTTATATCTATTGATTTATAAGTATTGACGGAGATATCTTCATCGCAAGAATATTAGATTTGTGGAATCTTGTACACTCATTCTGAAAATAGTTCAGCTTCAGCCTATAATTTTACTGATAGTGTGTCAAAACGTCTGAAAATTTGACTTGAGTTTTCAACATAATGAATGGTAAAATTTTGATCTAAATCGGTTGAGTATTTATTTTTATAAAATTCAAAACTCAAACCGCTTCAGAGTGAATTTTAGCACGCAGAAAAAATCATGGCAAAATCAAAAATATTTCAGGTAAACTCAAATAAACTGTCAATTTGTTCTGGCAACAAAAATAAAACCGTTTGGAGCAAATCGAACGTCACATTTGAAGCAAATTCAATCCATTTTTGAAACAAACATGCAGCTTCTGACAGGTTATGTTGGAAACAAATGCAAAGTTTTTTGTTTTTTTTGTGGCAGGTCGGCCCTACAGAAATATTTTTCCAATTAAATTTACAAAATTTACATTTCCTTCTCTAGGAAAACCCACTTCCCGCGTGGCACTTTCAATGCCAACATCATGTAGATAACATACGCTCCCGAAATCAATGGGATTTCTTGGAAACTTTTGGTGAAACTTGACTTTTTTTGCAAGAGGAAATCTTGTTTGGTGCTGCAGCTGGAACTTGAGAGTTTTGTTTATGTTCTCGACGGCGGAACGGGGGGCTCTTCAATGGGTATTATAGAAATCAATATGTAATTGAGTTAGTTTTAAAAATTAATATTTTAATTTTAAATATTTTATCTGTTTACCGAATAAACTTATTTTTGTTTCAAACGAACGAAATTAGTCTCCGTGAGGCACTTCCTTATAATTTTAAAGTCCGTTTGCACTATTTCAACTACAAAACTGTCAATTCTGCTGTGATTCTCAATAAAACATGACAGTCTTAACCTAATATAATAACATATTTTCATTCAAATTTTAATCTATTTTGGCTTAACACTTTCAAAGTTAGAAAACTTCGAATGTCACAATATAATAAAACAATTTTGCATATCGCGATTTTTGGCTACATATACGACCACAACTTTTTATCCGTTTGATCAAATCGAATGAAATTTTAATAATTAAATAAGTAAAAAGAAAATCGCGTTAAGTACTGTTCCTTTGAATTCTACTAAGAATTTGCATCCATTGACAGATACGCATTTCGACCTCAACTGTAAGGACGTCTTCTGTGTATACTTGACTCGACTTTACAGTTGAGGTCGAAATACGTATCTGTCAAAGGATGCAAATTCTTAGTGGAATTCAAAGGAACAGTACTTAACGCGATTTTCTTTTTACTTACAGATATTCCCCTAACAAGCCCAGGTTAATCATCATCAATATTTAAATGTTCTGTATGCATACGCCACCTACAGGAAAATTTTCATAGTAATCGGTTCAGTATTTCTGACTCAAGCGTTACATATATGTAAAACATTTGTTTTTTATTCTTTGTCTGTACAAGATTCACAAAATCTAAATTTCTCGCGTCGGAGTTATCTCTGTCAATACTGAACCGATTGTGATGAAATTTTGATGGCATCATTTACATATAATGAACTGTTGCTGGTTGAAATATCAGCCATTTCGACGCATGCAATCAATAGTTAAACACTATTTTCCGTGGTGCAATTTGAGTCGGGACACCCTTTACCCCTTCTGACCCAGACGTCCAACTGAATAAAACTGTCTACGTGGCTCTAAATTTTGATGCTCTCAGCATAATTGAAACTACAACTAATGATGAAGTGAACAATATTGATGTTTGCGTCTTTGCCAGCGGTTTGAAATTTTGTTGTAAGCCCCGTAGCCAACGGGTCAAAAGCACTCGCCATAATTATCCAACTCGGCATGCCTCGTTGGATGAATGTACGACTCGTGCTGTAAAAATGCTCATTTTGCAACTCGTTTTATAAATAACTATTTATGTTGTATATAATGTATATAACCCTATAGATTGTTTTCCAGTGCATTATCGTGAAAAAAATGATCTTTTTCCATGTGTTGGCGCGCCAAGTACGGTTGGTAGCCCTATCAATAACCTAGCGCAAATAACACTAGTTTTTGCCGGGGCCCGTGGCGTAGTTGGTCACACGTTCGCTTCATATGCGGATGGTCATGGGTTTGATTCCCAGCCCCGGCACTTGCAATTTTTCGTCAGTTGCTTTTCCCCCGAGAGCAACTGACACTGACCCTCTTCTGAGCCCCATGGCTCAAACGGACCCGGATACCTGGACATCGGCGAACTGCTACTCATAATGGACCCCCAATCGGACTGGAAAGGAACAACGGCCATCCATCATCATCCTTGTGCTCATCATTCTACTAGGTATAAAGTAGAATAAGTGAAAGCAGCAGAAAAGCAACCAGTTCGATAAAGCAGAATAGAATCTAGGCGCTGTACAAAAACTGTAAGTGCAGCTGTCAATGGAAATTGCTCACGTAGTGCCCCAGTGGACAATAGAGCTGTAAATTAGGTTAAGTGATTAAGAATAAAAAAACACTAGTTTACAGCATTTTTGAACTCGGTAAGCTGATGATCATTTTTGGTGTAGAATCATGCCCTGAGTTCGAAAACGCGAATGAAAAAAAAATACAGTAGAGCGGAAATTTTTTCGACTTTCCATACAAGGTTGATGATTTGAAATCGATTTTTGTTCTATTTTTAAGCAAAGTCGCTCACTTCAAACATCTAATTCTCCGTAATCAATTCTTCGATTGAGCTGAAATTTTTACTGTAAATCGCCTACATATGATATGTCAACTAAACGTCGAGAAAGAATTTTCAAGTTGTTTTTTTCTTATTGAAAAAAATACATTTATTCAAAAAATTTTGGGAATATGGCTAAAATTTGAGAAGATCGTCCCTAAAGCTCGCTAATATCTTGAATTTCATCAATCTGGCGCAAAACATGTATTCAGATGATCGAATGGTATTGTATTCAGTTTTAATTGGTAAAAAAAGATTTAAAATTGGTTGAACAAAACGCAAGTTATTTGCATTTTAGTAAATTACATATTTTGAAAAGTTATAAAACTCGATATTGAGCTAAAACTCAAAAACTGTTCTACTTAAAAATTTTTGAAGGTCGGTTTCGGAATCAGCACTAAATTGTGCTTCAAAAATTTTGGTCGTTGACAGAAGTTCACGACTTTCGTTTTATTTTGTAAACTTGTGTAATAGGTCTGTATAGATGCGGCAATGAATTGTTCAGAAGTAGTTTCACGGAGAAGAAGATCGAGATGGTTCGTAGATGGTTTGAAATCTAGTGGAATAGGAATTCTAAGATTTGTAAGTGAATTTACTTTGTAGTTAACACTTATGTGGCCGGCAGGCTACCCGCGTACCTTTTTCAATTTCAAATCTCGACATTTTAATGGTTGTTGAGACTAGGATGTTGGAACTTTGTTAGATCTTAGAACTCGTGAATATACATCTATTAATGGGGTTGACCGAATTTTAAAGCAAGGAGGGGCAGGGGGAGGGGCTCCTGCATTTTTTTATTACGTGGAAGCCCGGCAGGGTACCCGGGTACCTACGAAATTGAAATGATCATATCTCCGTCAATTTTTCATAGATTTTGGAAATTTTTAGCTCATTCAACTCAGAAACTCATCATCTATCGGGAAAATATTTGGTTAGACCGATCTAATCACCGTGGTTTTCGGAAAATCCATATTTTTGGGAGCATGTCCTTATACCATATTGAAACCCACATTTTAAGACTGGGATATCTTAAAGTGTTTATGGTCAACCATGGCCCCACGAGAAGCGTGTTCCGAAATCACAGTTTCAAAGTCAACACGTTTTATGATTCCAGGCCAGTCAGATACGATATGCCAAAGCAATTTTACGATGCTTGGTACCGAAATTGCTACTAACCTACCGAAAATCCTGTATATTGTATTGTATAAAAACATGGATCCGTAAATCCGGATTTTCCGGTACCCATGGTGATCGGACCGGTCCAACCAAATACGATCTCGATAGATAATGAGTTTCTGAGTTGAATGAGGCAAAACTTTTAAAATCGGTGGAAAAATCGCTGAGATATGATCATTTCCATTTCGTGGGTAGCCGGGTACCCTGCCGGCCTTCTACGGGTGTTTTTTTTGCTGGCCACACTACGGTTAAGAGAAATTATTAATAATAAATGAAATTGGTTTCAGTTTGAGCTGATCAACAAACAACGATTTTGTATCTGCTACGAAAAATTAGTGTCGTGATTGAATCACTCTCCGCGCCACAACAAACTCAAAAAATCTTATTCCAACCACCACAAAGCATTGTGTCGACCGACATGGATTGTAATAAGAATGACACGCAGAACAACACGCCAAGCAGCGATCACAGCAATTCCCGAGCGGCGAAGATAATAGATCTCGAATTGGAATATCTGCAGAAAGAATACACGATTAAACTGAAAGCCATAGCCGACCGGGAAGTCGTTGAGCTAGCATTTGCCCGGAAAAGTTATAACCTGATGAAATCCCGATTGCAGTACGAACACATCCTATAGGGAGGATGTTGTAGACAGTGCAGAAGAAGTTTCTGCATTTGCTCCTTTTAAATATGTTCCATCAGCTAGCAGTTGCCTAAAAATTAGTTCTCCGCTACCGTCGAAATGTTCACCAACGCCCGAACAAGTTTGTGATGGCGCCAAGTGATGGCAATGGATTTACCTACCTTCACGGGGAATCCTGAGGAGTGGCTTGTTTTCTTTAGCCAGTACAGGAATACAACAGGAGCATGCGGCTATAGTAATACAGAAAATCTAGTGAGGTTGCAACGATGTTTGAGAGGCCAAGCTCTGGAATATGTACGTAGCCGTTTACTACTTCCCACGTTGGTGCCGAAAGTGATTGCTACGTTGGAAATGTTATATGGGCGCCCTACCGTTATCATAAATTCATTGATAAATAAGGCCCGAGCAATGCCGTCTCCTGAGACAGAACGTTTGGATACCGTTATCGATTATGAGATGGCAATCCCAAATCTAGTGGATCATCTAAAAGCAATGAATCAACAGGAACACCTACGAAACCCATCTCTTTTGCAGGAGCTAGAAGGGAAGCTTCCGAGTGAAATGCGGCTGAAATGAGCAAAATATAAACGGCAGCACTCTCCATCTTCATTGAAAACTCTAAATGAATTCATGGCAGAGATAGTAGAGGTGGCGTGCGAGGTTACTTTTACTGGGTTGAAGCTATCAACTGTGCAGGTACAGGACGACGAGTTGCAGCTAGACGCGGCATTGGAATCGAATTTGGCAACAGAAAATCAGACACGAAAATGTTTCATTTGTAGGGCACGGTATCATAGTGTTCAGAACTGTAACGAGTTTAAGTCGTATGATGTTTGCCGCCGATGGACTCTTGTAGGAGAATTGAAATTGTGTCGATGTTGTTTAGGTCGTCATTCCACTAGAGTTTGTCAAAATGCATATGAGTGTAGAATAGATAGATGCCAACTATTGCATCATCCTTTACTACATCAAGACAGAGACCGATAGGGTAACCAAACCAGCGATGTGCACGCTCTGGAAGTTTGTAGTAAAACTCCATAGAATAGGTAGTGTTACGGGGGTGGGAATGTTGGCGCGCCAAGTACGGTTGGTAAC
The DNA here is from genome assembly GCF_035046485.1 of Aedes albopictus. NCBI lineage: Eukaryota > Metazoa > Arthropoda > Insecta > Diptera > Culicidae > Aedes > Aedes albopictus. Next base: position 182,613,406 of record NC_085136.1, on the reverse strand, counting down.
CCTATCAATAACTTAGCGCAAATAATAGGTCTGTATAGATGCGGCAATGAATTGTTTAGAAGTAGTTTCACGGAGAAGAAGATCGAGATAGTACACTGAAAAAAGGGACATGGTAACGGTGACCAAATCGAGGGTGAAATTAAAACACTTTTACTACTTGATTTTGGTAGACCATGATTAATTTTTGAAGCTACCATGTGCAGGGTTCAATTTACCATGTCGCTTTTTATTTACATTTTATGGTTACATTACAATTTACCATGCGTGTGACAAGCGGCATGGTAAGTTTGACAATAGTTGTATGGTTTAAATAACTATGCAAGTAGTTCAGCAATACTGTCGTCCATTCTTGTTTACGGTTCAAAAAAAAAACCGAAAGAGACACATTCTACGGGCCCCGTATCATCAATACCAATTTTTCAAAGTTGAGTTAGGCCGATGCAAATATTTAATTTGTTTTATGTCACCCCCCCCCTTCAAAAATCCGAAAATATTGAAGGGGCGAAAAAAAAAACATGGCGGCCAATGACTCCATTTTCAATAGATAAATTGTTTTCAAGCAACAATTTTTCAATAGTCGAAAAATATTTTTTCAATAGTATGTATAATTTTAAATTTTCCAATAGTTTTTTTTTTTTCGTTTGTTCCTTATTATTTTTTGTCCACCCCCTCGTACCCAATGAGAGTTCTCGGACATAAAAGAAATATAATATTTGCATCGGCCTTATGGCATATTTGACATTTTTATCACATTCTACATTACTTTTGTCATCCAAAAATGCATTCGACATGATATTAGTGTGACAATAAATATAAATTGAACGACGATTAAGGTTAACATTAAAATCGTGATTTTAAGTCTTTTAGGCACACTTTTCATCCAAACTGTCGTATTTTTAACACCAATACACTGATTTTTCAAAAGTCTTCCATCATTTGTAGATAAATGTATGAAGATTTTTTAACATAAAAAGATTTTTAATCGGAAGACTTCACAACTCTGAAATATGGCTGATCATAGCATGGGTTTTTATTGCGTTGTAACGTCACGGAAAATCAACATTTTCAAATTTTATTCAAATACGGAAAACAATACAAATATGAAATTTTGTATGCTCTTTGTACTCGAAAAGATCTTTCAAATGAGACTAAAAAAAAGAAAATCGGTTCACGGAAGCCTGAGTTTCACCTGGTTGAAGTTTGCGTTGTAACGTCACGAAAAAAAGTTCTGTGGAAAAGATTAAATCTTTCTGGCTTGGACGGCTTCTGAATTGGACAAACGTAGTTCTATATTCAAAACAGTTTCGTCGTATGAGCTCTTTTTCAAGATATCGTTTATAAATTGCGTACCATTGCGCGTTCATAAACTACGTAGACTTTTGAAGGACGGGGGATATGGTGTTTGGTCAAAATCTACGATGTAATTGTACTACGATATTGTAAAATTTTTCAATCGTAATCAAATACCACTCGAACCGAAAACTTCTGTGATATCAGTGGCCAACAGACGAAACACTGACGAAATTACAAAGTTATTAAGTTGGTCAAAGACTTACAGTTGATGGATAGTTTGATTTAGAGTTCCACCAACAGGCGGCGCTAGAGAACTTACAAGTTTTAAATTTCATACAACTCAGGATCCCTATTACATAGAAATACGATTTCTTCGGCAAAGTTGTTTGGTAAGTAAAGGATTTGCAGTTGATTTACTAATAGATGCGAGTTTTTGCCACTAGAAGACATTAGTTTCCAATTTGCAAAAGCAGGCAAGGGATTAGAATTTCTTGAAAAATATTCTACAAGCTTTAACTTTTTTCACTTTGGACATATTGTATTCAAATCAAATTGTAATCAAAGATCAACATATAATTCTTAACTTTCAAAATTTAATTTGATTTGATTCACTTATTCCTTAGATATAAGAGTTAATAGAACAACAGTCAAAAATATGATTCTGCTTAGAGCGCTACATCTTTGTGTAGAGCTAACCAATCAAGTCCAATATTGTAGAAATTACAAATAACAAGATCAGGAACTATCAGTCAAAATTTAAGAATTTTTGATATATTTTACAAAAAGTTACGGCTTGTTGAATGTGTTTTGGATAATTAATAAAATTAACATGCTTTTGAAAATTTGCAACTAGCACCACTGTGTACAATTAAACTGAAAGTCCTTGATCTACCAAACAACTTTAATGAAGCAACCATCTTTCCAATTAGTAACGATCCTGGGATAAGTAAAACTAAAAATGTGTATGCCCTCTAGCGCCTCCTAGTGGAACGATTTGAAATCATACGGCCCATCAATTAAAAGTTCTTGACCAGCCAAACAATTTTGCCGAGCACACCAACTGTCTAAATAATTAGGATTTTTTTTATATCTGTATTAACGAGATTTTTAGCCCTAGGCTAGTTCATCTCGGGACCCACGCTTTACTTCCCTCCCGAAGGAAGAACTCACATTTTGCGAGTTTGTCGGGAGTGGGATTCGATTCCAGGTCCTCGGCGTGATAGTCAAGTGTTCTAACCATCACACCAGGTCCGCTCCTCTAAATAGTTAGGATCTTGAAATATATGGGATGAATATTACGTCAGTGTTACATCTATTTGTGATATAAGAATCGCCGACAAACAGACCTAACACCTACGAAATTGAAACTCATATATCTCAGGACTCTAACAACTTAGACTTTAGTCTTTAAGAATGTTGATGTCTTTGGAAAAGTTGTTTATCTTGTCAAGAATTTTCAGTTTGAAAGCCGTTTGGTTCAAGTTTCTAACTGACTAGTGATAGTTGAAATTTTGAAAAATCATGCACTTTATATTTATTCAAAAAATATTCAACATGTTGTAACTTCTTATAAAGTCGATTATCCAAAAACAAATCCGAAATTTAAATGTTTTATTCCATTGAATTAAAGAACAAACCAATAAATTTCAATGGTGGAAAAAAAAATCAGAATATACTAAAAATCCGAGCAGATATTTTAAGATGTTGGTAGCGCGTTAGAGAGGGTCGGATTCTAGCGCGTTGTAACGTCACGCTACAAATACGCATTTTGAACACGTTTTTCTAATGAATACTAAATGTTCATTAGGTCAAATATATCAGAAATTTTACAAGGAATCCGAATATGAAAAAATATTTTGAGGTTTACGCTCGTTTTTATGAGTTAAAGTGGAAAATCTGACTACGAATGCGTCAAAACGTTGTAGCGTCACGGTAGAATGTGTCAAGAATAAAATTAAGTTTATTATGTTTTTATTCAAATAAAACTTATTTTAAATGTTATAAACACTTAAACAACGATTTTTCGGGGGATGTTTGGGCAGAGTTTTCCTGGTCATCTTCAGTGGAGCAAAAGTACCTGTTTCCAAAATAGTTTTCCGGAGGAAATATGTTTCTGGAGGATGACTGGGCGACGTTGTCCGGGAAATTGAGCTGGTAGAGCGGATGCGACATTGGTGGTTGCTTCAGCTGCTTTTCGAAATACCGAAGTAATGATAGATGCAGTCATGACTGGATTTGCAAAAGGCAGCACGTCCAGAATTTTCTGGAAATCAAAGTGGTCAACATGCAGTTGGTGTTGCTGTTGCATTTGTTCCACGCACTGGTGCTTGGAACAAAATCGATATGCAGGGATTCGGGGGCGTGACACGTTTGACCAGTGGCAAATGGAACACGAACTGCTCGAACTAGTGGGAAAATTGAGGCCTCCCTTGCATAAGCGTAACTAGGTCATGGCTCTAGGGGGGGCCAAGGCCATGTCGATGTAGATTTTTTATACTAAAATGATACTTTTCGCCTGAATTGCGTGATTTTTTTCCAAAATGGATTATTCTGGAGGGGGCCAGGCCCCCTCTGGCCACCCCCTATTTACGCCAATGCTCCCTTGAATCATGTCTCATCGGCGGAAGTGTAAATTCCTTCCTTATCCGGAATGCTTTCTCCTCTGTCAGCTAGGTAAACCCCGACCGGTACAGCGTTTACGGAGCATTCGGCTCAGTGTCGGATGGTAGGATGGCGGAAACTGCGTTATTTCTTCCTAAATTGGCAGTGACATTGAATCAGGCATCCTGCCTTTTCGAGACGGTGAAATGACACTCAACTTGTGGATGAAGGTTTCGTCCCGGGATTTGTAGGAACACCATTCGGGCAGCACACTGCGGGTTCTAATAAAATTTATAGATTACGTTAACGAAATTAAACGAAGTAATTGACGTGATGAACTTACTTACCATGAATACGTCTATTATTTAGCGTCATCGCTTCATTTTTATTTAGAAATACATCCTTAAATTTTAATCTCTTCAACACAAATAATTTTTAAAAGCAGCCAACTACTTCATTATTCCACAAAGCTGGCCGATGAAAATTAAATTTGTTCCAACTAAATATGGAAATAGTAGCAAAGAAACATTAAAATAGTTCTGATAAACACGATTCGTGTTATTAAGATAACTACGTTTCATAGTAACGATTACTATTCGTTGAGCCGCCCGGACATGGTAACTTCAAGAAAAAGGTAGTGGTGGTAATCAAAACCATGTTCGCAATTACTATTTTCTGGCATGGTAAAATTAAACATAGACGAATAGTTAATTTTACTCTAAAATTTATTTCAGTGTAGTTCGTAGATGGTTTGAAACCTAGTGGAATAGAAACACTAAGATTTGTAAGTGAATTTACTTTGTAGTTAAGAGAAATTCTTAATAATAAATGAAATTGGTTTCAGTTTGAGCTGATCAACAAACAACGATTTTGTATCTGCTACGAAAAATTAGTGTCGGTAATTTCTTTCTGGCTTGCAGTCTTATGTGTTGGCTCACGAAACAATTATTGTTGCTCCAACGTTTCGATCCCGGTTTGGATCTTCATCAGGGGATAAAAAAATATTCGTCACTGTTCATAAACTTTTAGCCTGTGGACAGTGGACAGTGACGAATAATTTTTTATCCCCTGATGAAGATCCAAACCGGGATCGAAACGTTGGAGCAAAAATAATTGTTTCGTGAGCCAACACATAAGACTGCAAGCCAGAAAGAAATTACCGCTGTAACTCTCTTAGTCGAAAAAAGTGTCGTGATTGAATCACTCCCCGCGCCACAACACCATGTATCATCTCTAAAAAACTGCCGAAGTAATCATCTCTTGTATAAAGCATTTAACCGTTTCCGTTTTTTTAGATATGTCTGTTGATCATAATTGTCACAAATGCAGTAATTGGAATACCTATGGTTGGACAAAGTGACAGTGCAGTTCCAGCAACGGCAGGTATGATGTCAGAAAAAAGGTTCAGGCAAATTTCTCAACTAATATGATATAATATAATTTCAGATGATGTTCGTGTTTCAAAAATGCACATTAGTGACAGCTCATCTTCAATTTATAATGCTGGCATTGCTAGTGTAAATGGACGATTTGGAAAAAGCATTCGGGCATTTACGGTGAATGAGTTTGAAAAGTATATAGGTGGATTGGCATAACCTAGTGAGCTTCTTTTATTTATATGTGAAATGCTTGTATGTTGAATATGTTAGTGTTACAAAAAGCCTACCAGCAATCTATTTTTTAATATAGTCTGTCGTACTGCCCATATTCGCATAGTCAATGTAACCACCACTGGCAATACCACCATTCAAAAGCTAATATCTAACGCATGTGCATATTTGTGACAAGTTTTATTCAATAGATCACAAGATCTAACCTTCAGTTAGATGTCAACGTGGTAAAAATCTGGAAATGTATATTTATTCATTGTTAAAATTCCAAAAGCATGTTGAAAAGTACAGTGGCGCTTACATCGACTATGCGAATATGGGCAGCGTACTTCATACTGTTTTTGAATGTCAGTATTAGTTTACATGCTCCTAAAATCAATTGCATGTTTATGTTACCAGTTATGAATTTACAAAGAGGCCATGAAATTAAATAAAGAAAACGGTTCAATCGTTCAATAATCATATTTATTTCTTAGTATCGACAGTTTCACATTCATTTACATCCACGGCTCGGGATCGTTTCACTGCCCATTCTACTAAGCAGAAACACGCAGTGCCCAAAATTCCAAAGACTAGAAGGATACCTAACTGAACTCGTAGTCCCAAATGAGATGAGTACACAAAGCTAATTGCGGTTGCTACAGACTGAAAACAGATAAAAAAAATGCAATAGCAAACTAATTGTTCGTTGTGAAACAAGTACCTGTGTGAATTTGAATATTGAAAAGGCTTCCGCCGAGTTTTTAGCGAATACTCCTCCAAGCATAGAGTATATCTGTGTGTTGAAACAAGCATCTCCTAAGCCAAGAAGAAAAGAACATAAAATAGCTACAGCTGCAATCGGTGGTTTAAAAAACGCAACATCGTCCGTATCTCCAAAGGGGGCAGCATTTGGTATATTCATCAATATGAGGAAAAAGCTGCTAATATGTATGATAAAACCAGCGATTACGATTGGATCGCGGCCCCATTTGGCAGTTCGTTTTCCCAACAATCCGAAAATAACTCCTCCAAGAACTTCGCCAACACCGAGAAACACTCCATTAAGTCCGACAAGTTGCTTAGCTGATTCTCCAATTGCCTCAGTGAATCCAATGCTTGCTCCATACACGCCACTGAAGAACGATAACGCCAAACCTGTATTTTTGAGAAAGATATAAATTCACATTTATATTATTTATTATCTGAGGATTGTTCATTTTATAAAGAGCCCAATTTGTTTGTGCAATATCTTTTTTTTTCAATAAAGATAATATCAGTTTTCTGCGTAACTATCAATCAAGCTTTCAATAGTTCTTCTACGAAGTAGTACACATTTTCAGAATGTTCTTCATTATGTAACTGAAGCATTTTTCGAAAAACCTCAATAAATACTGTTTTTTATATTCTACAAATTTTTCCACATACATAACATTCAAATTTTTTCAACTTTTTAGTGTTCGGAATCTGATACCATTCTACTACTAAGGATAGAGCCGAAGACGGCTAATAACAAGACAGATAGCTTCCACTCTGTTTCAAGCGACATGGTCGAAACGCCCTCAACGATTCACAGTCTTCGATAGAGCTCAATAGTTGGTCAGTAATAATGCACCATGCAGCATCCAGCTTGAAATAGTGAGTTGCCTTATTTTCATAGAAATTGATAAAACATACTTATTTCAAATCCAGTGATGCAGTAGTACTACGGAATCGACTCAAAATTTGTCCAGTGTAGTAGAGAATCGTACGCAATCGGTGTAGTACTAGATTTGTAGCAGTGAGCCGATAATGTTTGTATGGTGAGGAGGTGAATTCTTCGTTTCTGCAATAGAATTGTGTGAAAAGCGTGGGTATTAGCCTGTGTATGCTGGCAACATTCTTTCGTTCTTTGGCTTTTAAAGCGAGCTCTGTTTTGGTGTTGCCCTGCTCACTCTCATAGGCATTTTGAACACAGTGCTCGCAGTAAAAGTCAAAATCTCACAGCATGCAGAGGCTAATTACGGATTCCTTGCCTAATGTTATGCAGTTTGGGCAACTCAGTTATCCAAAGTTTTGCTCAAACAACATCAATTAGACAAGGAATCATAATATCCACGCTTTTTGTCCCATTTCAATGCAGAAATTACTTATAAATTAATTTTACTCATCATACAAAGTAATATGATGAGTAGTACTTTGCCGAACATGACCCATTATGCAGAATAAAAATATGCTAAGAAGAACCTTCAAAGAACGAAACTGTTTTGACTTTACCGTGAAGCACAGTAACCAAGCCAGAAATGCTATCAAGAAGCGGTTTTCTGTATTTAAAATTGCATTCGTACATTCGACTAAATCGATTGAAAACATTTTAAATTTAATACAGTATAGCACCGATTTTGTCAGCCCCTGATAGCATTTTAAGCTAAAAAAATCGGGTCATTTTTATTCAAGAAAAAATGTTCTAAGCTCGTCACAGACAGTAGCAGTGGAGAAGGTCTGCTTTGTGGGTAAAGAATCGAATGGGTATTAAGGGAACGAAAAATATGATTTTAAAGTGAATACAGATCTTTATAATTTTTCGTTTCACAAATAAATTTTATTATGAAAATCAAGTCCTACTCGTGACGTCGATATCTCAACAACTAATATTCCGAATAGGTTTATATTTTGACAGAATATGTATCATTCATACTAATAAAAACGATATACAGTTTCTTACCGATTTTGGCAACACCCGTTTTTGTCTACTCCCGATTTTGGCAACACCCGTTTTTGGCAACATTTTCTTCCCGATTTTGGCAACAAAAAATTTTGACCTAAAATTTTTACCGAAAAGTCGTTTGTATTTGTAAATGTTTTTATATTTAAGCCTTACTCTTCTTCAAAATATCAAAATTTATTAAATTTTCCAAAATCAACAATTTTACAAATTATGACGTAATTTATGGACGTCACTTACAGGGATCGTTTTATAACTTGTGAATAGTCCATATTTAAAATATAAGCCAAATTGACGTATAAAAGTTAAAAATAATCCACAAAAAAATTTACCGATTTTGGCAACACCCCAATTTGGCAACATAAAATTCACCTCGTGTTGCCAAAATCGGTAAGAAACTGTATTAATGTTTTACTGTAATTTTGTTCTTATCTTTAGCTTTTGGCAATCGAAAAATTGAGCTCTCCTAAGATTTCACCAAATTTCTATGAAGTTCAACTATTTTAACTCAGTTTTATCATGGTTGTTATCTGTTAATATAATGTACTAAAAAAAACAGCCAAGGCTGCTCAAATTTAAGCTACGCGCTTTCAAGTGGGTCTGTTGGGCACACTATATAATCAAGGCTGTCACACTAGACGCATAAGGACCCATATATATTAGGCCTGTCCACTTTTCAAAAATGTTCTCTGATTCATAAGACCACCCCAATATTTTGATTAGCATCCTAAACGAAGTAACTGGTCAAAATTTCAGCCAAATCTATTCAAATTAAGAGGTGCATCACATCAATTTTGTCTTTAGGGGGTCTGTAGGTGTGGTGTTGTGGCAAGGCCATGTCGATATAGATTTTTTTCTAAAAAGAAACTTTTCGCCTGAATTGCGTGGTTTTTTCCGAAATGGATTTTCTGCTGGGGCAGGTTTAAGATGTTTGATGCCCATGTTGCTGCTGGCTCACCTAAAATGCCATACATTCTATTGCATAAAAACATGTGCTCGGAAATCCGGATTTCCCGGCACCCACGGTCATCGGCTCGGTCCAACCGAATGCTCTCCTGATTGGTTATGAGTTTCTGAGTTGAATGAGCCAGAAAAAAAAACAAATAAAATCGATGGATAATTGACGGAAACACTATCATTTCAATTTCGTGGGTACCCTGGTACCCTGCCGGCATTCTACGTATGCTATTTTTGCTGGCCACAGTACGGTTAAAGTTGAAGCATTTATACTTTAATCAATCCTGAACAATATATACCGCATTTAGTTCACCACTGGACTGCGCACTGAGTCTTCATAAGTGCGAAAACGCAAATAAAACTGCGTGATTGCATCAAATCAAATTGATGTCTTCGGCGCACTAATTCTTCGATGTATGCTGAATAAGTGCTCTGAAGACACCCAGTCGATTGGATGCAATCGCGCATTTTTATTTGCGTTTTCGCACTCTTGAAAATAGTGCGATAGTCCAGTGGTGAGCTAAATGCGCTATAAAATATTGTTATAGTGACCTGCAAAGGGATGGACTATGCAATTTTGGCCCAATCAACCCCCAACTCCCCCCCCCCTAACGGTATGCCAATAAAGTTGAAGGAAATATATGCAATTATCACATTTTTAATCAGAATAACCTTAAAAAGTTGAATTTTTGATGGATTTTATTCTGGAACACCCTAATATTCGTATTAGGTCGTATACTTTGAAACGGCATCATATTCTCTAATTATTCGTAATTATTTAATTATTTGCTTCGTTGACATCAATGCTGTTGATTTTGAGCAAAAATTATAGAAATTCGGGAAAGCCAAATACATCCCAAAAACTAGCCTTTTGAAGGCAATGTGACGCGAAATTGTATACTGAACGTAATAGCTTTGCTTCCTTGTAGTTTGTCTTGACTAAAGACACTATGTGCTAAAGACACAAAATCTGATGATTGTTGCTGATGATTGTTTACACATCATCCGATTTCGTTATTGAAAGGTTTTAAAATACAAATTGGATGAATCGGAATACACTTTTTGGATGACTTACAGTCTTCGTACTATCGTCTATCCCTTTTCAAAAAAAAAAATATTAATAAGATAAAAAATGGTCTAAAACCAAACTATTGTTATTACGAAATTAATTAAAGAATTTGTTGAGCTAAAAAAACAATAATTGTTGGGAAAAAATAATAATCGCTAACTACAAAAGGTTCTTTATGCTTACGAAATAACTACAATACAATCAACAACATCAAAAATCAACAACAAGCTAAAATTACTTCAGGTGTTAAAACACATTCAACGAAATCTAATCTGTTTATATTATTGATGAAGAATTGCGATATACTGTCAAGTACTATTTACAATTTGTCAACGCTTGGACATCTCAGTTCAACAAATAAGTAATACAGACGGGAAGGAATTTCTGTTAACACAGAAAGCCAAAGCAACGATTCATACCAAAAGTTCTGTTATTACCGGAAGAAGTGAGAATGAGTGACGGATGGGGACTAAAGTACAACAACTGGAACAGTGAAAGATCAGAAGGCATGAGAATGGGAACGTTCGTTTTGGTGACATACAAGAAGGAAGTACACAACATCAAGCTAATTCGGAACTGGAAGTTTTATAACGTGACAAAGCGTAAGGACAACCTACAACCAAATATTACGCTAAACCTCAAGTTAACACGAATGGAGTAACAGCGGCTTTTCGGGCCCGTATGAAGTTGATCACCAATATTAACTTCTTTTCCCGATCAGCCTAGATAGCTGTGTAGTGTCGGTAGCGGTTAGTTCAACTGGCTAAGAATAGCACTACGGACCGCCTGTTCCAGTGGTAGGAATCCACTAATCAGGTGACCCCTAATTCATGGTGTCATGCGGCTTTACGCTTACCGTGCCTAGGAATGAATGGTTAGGGGGGTCTTATAAAAACCTAATCGCAAACGGAGCCTGTGGAGTACCAGGGCACCCTCCACAGTATTTGCCCTTACTGTGCTAACCGGAGCAATAGCGCGGTGGACCTTGTGTTTCTCCGAGACAATCAGCTGCCCTTCTTCAATCTCATACTTGAGGCTGAATAAGGGCGGGATTATGAAGATGTTATCAATTAGTTTAGATTTTCACCTATATGGTTTCGCATTATGCGTTTTACACAGTGTATTCTGTACATCCTTGCCTTTGGCGCACTCAAATCGATACCGATCTGGCTTTATTGTTGCTGTTCTTTTTTGTGCTGTGATTGTTAAGAGTTTAATCTTGCCTAGTTTGGGTAGTGGCTACGGTTAGGATAGCTCAGATCAATCTTCAGCACAAAAGAACAGCATCGATCAATCTTTGTAGACTTATGCAAAATGGTACAGCCCAAGTGGCGTTAGTCCAAGAACCTTACTTTCGTAAGGGGAATTTCTATTTAGGAAACCTTGTGAATCCGGTGTTTGCTACTTTCAGTAAAAATGAAATGGCAAACTCACGTGTCATGCCTCGAGCATGTGTGCTTGTCAACAACGCAATCGTTGCTACACTCATCTCTGAACTAACTACCAGAGATGTATGTGCTATCACAATAGATGTATCTGTTGGAAACCTCAACAGGAAATACGTTTATTGTTCGGTTTATTTACCGCATGATGAACCATCCCCTACGAATGCTTTCAAGCAAGTCATTGCATACTGCACTTCAAAAGGCCTTCCGCTAATTGTTGGTAGTGATGCTAATGCTCACCATATAATCTGGGGCAGCTCAGACATTAACTTGAGAGGCTCCAGTTTGATGGAACACTTGAGTAGTACAGATCTAGGATTACTTAACATAGGCAACTGCCCAACCTTCATGGTATCTGGTAGAGAGGAAGTGTTAGACATAACGCTTTGCTCTAGCAGAATTAGTCATGAGCTGACCAATTGGCATGTGTCAGATGAAGAATCTTTATCTGACCATCGTTACATCTTGTTTGAACATGTGAATGTTACTTCGCAAACTTTGCGTTTCAGGAATCCCCGGTCAACCAACTGGGATCTCTTTACCGATTTGGTTGCAGCCAAATTTCATGGATACTCACCATCAATTGATACTCCAAGCGATTTAGATGATGCCGTTTAAAGTACAACGGCCTTCATCATGGAAGCTTTTGAAGAAGCCTGCCCTCTGCGGTCTGTGAAGACCACAAGAGGAACCCCTTGGTGGAACTCCGATCTGGCGAAGCTCAGGAAACAGTGTAGAAAGAGTTGGAACAGACGACGTTCGGCTGGATCGAAGGCTTTCAGGTCGGCTCGCAAGCCCTACCAGAAAGCTCTTCGGTCTGCTGAACGATCCGGCTGGAAAAACCTTTGTACAAATGTTTCCAGTCTGAGTGAAGCCAGTCGATTGAACAAAATCCTTGCTAAGGATTTTCAAGTGAACGAACTTCGTTTGCCAAATGGTGATTTCACTTCCTCTGATAAGGAAGTTTTAGAATGTTTATTCAGTACACACTTCCCCGGATGTGTGGATATTACATCTTCGGAAGAACCTGATGTCTTTTCTTGTAGTTATGATTCTTTAGCTTCGGCTCGGAGTATCATAACTTTAGAATCGATTGAATGGGCACTTAATAGCTTTGCTCCTTTCAAATCTCCTGGGGCAGATGGGATTTATCCTATTTTGCTTCAGAAGGGATTTGATCATTTCAAACATGTTTTGAAACAACTACTTGTTTGCAGTTTTGCTACAGGGTATATTCCCAAATCCTGGCGGGAGTCTTATCACCACTTTTATGGAATCTCGTAGCAGATACGCTATTGAGGCAACTCAATAATAGCGGTTTTCCTACTTATGGTTTTGCCGACGACTACCTAACATTGTTAGTCGGTATGTGCATCAGCACCCTTTTCGACCTGATGCAAAACGCTCTTCAGGTAGTTGAGGGTTGGTGTCGCCAATACGGCCTTTCGGTTAATCCGAGTAAAACATCTATTGTTCTTTTCACGGAAAAGCGAAACCGTAATGGTGTTCGAACTTTACGTCTCTTTGATTCTGAAATCAATGTGACTGAACAGGTAAAGTACGTTGGAGTCATTCTTGATTCCAAGCTTTCCTGGATACCTCATGTTGAGTTCAGAATCAAGAAAGCTTGTATGGCCTTCGGGCAATGCCGGCGAACCTTTGGTACAACTTGGGGTCTAAAACCCAAGTATATCAAATGGATCTACACAACTGTTGTTCGGCCAATATTGGCCTATGGATGTCTTGTGTGGTGGCAAAAGGGCGAAGTGAGAACGGTCCAATCAAAGTTAGGCCATCTCCAAAGGATGTGCTTAATGGCGATGTCTGGAGCGTTCTCTTCAACTCCCACGGCAGCGCTCGAAGTTCTCTTTGACGTTGCCCCACTACACATTCATCTCAAACAAGAAGCACTTTCTTGCACTTACCGCCTATGGGTACTCGGTTTACTAGAGGAAACTTCTGTGAACCGCAGTTCAACACACACCTCGTTGTTTCCACTTTTGGTGAATTGGGACAAAGTTGTCCTTGCTCCAAGTGATCTTACAATTGCTTGTAATTTTCCATATAGGACATTTTCCACGAAATTCCCTTCCCGGGAAGAGTGGACATCTGGTTATCTGGAGAGAAGTATTTCTGACGGCATCGTATGTTACACTGATGGCTCCCTTCTCGAAGGTCGAGCATGTGCTGGTGTTTATTCTCGTGAGCTAAGGCTGTATCAGCCTTATTCACTTGGCAGACACTGCACCGTTTTTCAGGCCGAAATCTTTGCTCTTATGTGCGGAGTTCAATCTGCACTTCAGCAGCACGTAACGGGCAAAGTAATATACTTCTGTTCAGATAGCCAGGCTGCTATTAAAGCACTTGCTTCGGCCAACTCCAGGTCGAAGATAGTTATCGCTTGTCGAACTCAAATTGAGGAGCTGAATTCAGCAAACGCTGTTCACCTTGTATGGGTACCTGGCCATTCTTCCATCGCTGGAAATGAATTGGCTGATGAGTTAGCTCGCACTGGAGCATCACATGACTTCATTGGCCCTGAGCCAGCTATTCCGGTATCCAAGTGTTGGGTGAAGCTTCAGATTGACACCTGGGCTGCCACTCAGCACAAACAATACTGGAATAGTTTGGAGTCATGTCGTCAAACAAAACTGTATTGTACTGAGCCATCTCTAGGGGTGGCAAAGTATCTAACTAATCTGTCAAAGCAGAATTTCAGCATGCTGGTCAAAGCATTGACTGGCCACTGCCGACTCAGTTATCACATGGCGAATATTCAGCAATCTGATTCATTTGCACGGATAGCTGTGAATCCGATTATGGAACTTCGTATCATTTAATATGTAACTGTCCAGTTTTTGCGCAATTGCGTTTCCGAGTACTCGGGAAACACTTATTAAGTGAAACTGACTTCAGAAACCTGAATCTTCAGGACGTTCTGTTGTTCTTGACCCGCTGTGGTAAAGAGCTATAGGCACTCTTTACGCTTTATGCATTATCACAGTGCCCTTCTCAGGGCGCTGTTCGAACCCATTGTGGCACGCTTATGCGTTATTACAGTGTCCTTTTCAGGACGCTATGGGAACCCATTGTGGTACGCTTTTGCGAGTATGACGATCCTATTCCCTTACCTGTCCTTTCCCATGTCCTATCCTTTTTCCTTCCCTTCTCCGTCAGGTAAATGATGAATAGGCTCGTGTTCATGGCGATAGCACAAATTTCCCGAATGGAGGAGAACGTGCCTCTAGAGCCGACCTACTGATACCTGATACACAACATCAAGCTAATTCGGAACTGGAAGTTTTATAACGTGACAAAGCGTAAGGACAACCTACAACCAAATATTACGCTAAACCTCAAGTTAACACGAATGGAGTAACAGCAAACATATTTGATGAATGAGAGGGGATACACCATATCCGATGGAAGGACGAATGGAGCTTTGATGTAGTAGTATAGACGAGCCTCAACACCCAACACAAAAACAATAGCTGGACAAGGAATAACGTACAAATATACCGAGGTGAGATGATTATCAGTGGAGCAGGATGACGAAACCAGAGGAAGGTGGAACGAGAGGATGAGCTGTAGCAGGATCACGGACGACATCAGGTTCAAATAGGTGAAGTAGACGCCCTCAGGAATATGATTAATAATTAGAAAATGCCATGTTCTTCCGGATGTTGCTTAGCGAAAACTATGAGATAATAATTTGTTTTGCTTTATAGAAACCAGCGCTACACAGAAAAAAATATTCATGTAAAATTCAGCGAGAAATAATGCACATAAAGGGAATGCTAGAGTTAGTGTATATTTACATGAGATATCATGTAAAATTACGTTACAATCGTATAAATTTCCGCTAATAGTCACGTAACCGGTTGGAGTCCATGATGGTTTACACGATGGATGGCGGAAATTTACACGATTGTAATGTAATTTTACATTATATCTCATGTAAAAGTGCACTAACTCTAGCATTCCCTTTATGTGCATGATATTTAGCTGAATTTTAATTACATTTTTTTTCTGTGTAACCATTTTTGTACTTTGCATTCATAATACAAAAATAAGCTAATTGGCAAAGGGGATATTGAACCGACCTCAGATTTAGATTTAGGTTACATTCTCACACAAAACCTTTAAATTTGATATTGAATGCGTATCATTGCGGAAGCAACGATAAGTTAGGAAGAGTCATATCATTGTAAACACCGGTATAGTTTGCTTCCGTTTATACCGCGCTTTGCGCTAAATTGTTTTGTTTTAACCATAGGAAGCATAACTACCGGGGCAGAAGAATGCGAAAATTCTAGGTAACCTAGATGTCGCGCGCGCTCAGAAAGAGCCATAAATTTGTACTAAAATAATGAAAGAGAAAATAAGAGAGTAAGGGTGAGAGAAATTGTCCAATAAGATTCTCTCACCATAAAGTTGTACCTAGCTTAAGTGGGGAGAATGGGATGTAGCTTTTAAGGCTATATATATATATATATATATATATATATATATGTTGTTCTTTTTTCAATAAAGTGTGGTGGAGTTTAAGGCCGGACGGGACGGTGGTTGAATCGTCCGCCATTGCTCTGTTGTTAGTAAGATGCAAATCTCAACTTCTACTTCATATTATTGTCTAAAAATTTGATCGTTCATTTGCTCACTTGCGGTGCATAATCGACTAAAGTTTCAGCTACGTCAGTGCAGTGGAAATTGATATTTGCATCTTCAAAATCGTGAGGCAAATTGTTAGGAGAGGGAAGATAGGAAAAATTACACGTCGTCCCGTGCGGCCTTAACAGTAGCGTTTTCGAGTCGTTACTAAGATGACACTACCTTGTGAGAAGTAAGTTAGAAGATTCCGCTCGTTTGGAAGTCGTCGTCGCGCATCCATGACTAAAAGTCCCGATGATCACTCGGACAAGGCGTGCACTAATTAAAAAACCCAATTGCTAGTAAACCAGCTAACCCGACGTCCCGACTAGACAGAAATGTCTTGCCATTTTGCTGGACAGATGTGTCATGACAGAAATGTTCTCTCGCTGTTTGCATGGAAAGCAGCGGTGTTGATCATTTCTGTTACGTTTTCTCTTTCTGGCAGCAAAATGGCAAGACATTTCTGTCTAGTGGAGACGTGGGGTAGGATAAACAAGGGCTGCTTGAATCTAGTGTTAAGTATCGTCCCATTTTTCAATTTTTGAGTATGTGTATTTAGTCCTTGCTACTGGTGTCTTGATGATCTCCAGTTTTAGAATAAAACTAAGTTTATCAACTTTACTTTGCAAGCTAGTATAGTCAGATTTGATCGTTTTTGATCGTTTACAGTTTACAGTTACACGCCTCACCTTCCGAGGCTAAGCTCAATGCAAAGGAAATCGAATTGGGTTAGCGATCTATATATGGTATCAGAAGGCCGGCTCCAGAGGCATGCTATCCTCCATTTGGAACATTTGTGCCTTTTGTAAGAAAGGATCAAATTTCTAAGAAAACAAAACAATAACGTCTGTAAATGGAATGAGAACTGGAATCCCAGAACGGCGAGGCTCGGTTACATTCCGCATGCAGACGTAAATCCACTGCCGGCGAACCTCTGGATTTTTCGAAAATCAGTAAAAATGAAGCTCAGGATTATGCGTTCAAAATGTATCACGTTGAACTTTATTTCACCATACCGTGTTTGGAATAAAACAGCACCAAAAGTAAGAAAAATTATAAAATCTTGACGGTTGCCACCGATACGAGGCTCCCTCTTGTAAACTAACACAGCTCAGTGCAACGTCGATTTGACCAACCAGATGTGGTCTTTTCTGACAGGCAAATGGTTTCGTTTTTGAACTAGCACTTGACGGGTCCCGTCCCAGGAGTAAACGCAATACTTATCATTCCTGACGTCGATGTTGCCAAATATGCTAATTGTAAATTAATAAAAAAAAACGTTTTGGCGTGTTGATGATTTTTTTTAAGTTCTTATAAAATTTAGATTTCTACAATAAATATTACATATTTTCCAGCACTTCCGTGCAGATCATGTTAAAATACAGGGGATGGCCAAAATGTTTGGGATAGGCAACTTTTTTTTCTTTCACAAAAAAGTTCAACATGCTATAACTTTTCATAGAGTGCATCAAAAAATCTCAAATTTTGAATGTTTGTCAACCTATTATATGTGCATCATTGGTACAAATTTGGGCTCGATTGATCAATGTTTCGCAAAGTTAGAACCGTTCGGGTAAAACACTATTTTTTAGACAACTCATTTTTGAGCTGTCATATCTCGGAAACCAGTGAACCGAATTGAATGAAATTTTGAACGTACACTAACAACGAGTAAATGCTTCACAAACTATTAAAACATAGGTACTTTTTAAACGTTGAAAAAAGTTATCATGGATTGACACTTTTTGAATTTTTCTCGAAAAAATGTTATTTTTTTACATCAATGTCAATAAATTTTAGTGTTGATATCCAAAGATTTTCCACTTCTGTTCTCAAGTTATCTCTAATCAGATATATTAGAGCCCATTTAGATTGAAGGAAGAACACATTTAGTAATTTTTGTGTGGTATTGTAAATTTGGCTCATTTTTCTATATATGGGTAAAAATTTCAACCCGGTATAACTTAATTCGCCGTGAGAAAATATAACATTTTATAACGTCGTATCAAGTATCACGTTAAAAAAATTCATTCAATTCGGTTCACTGGTTTCCGAGATATGACAGTTCCAAAATTAGTTGTCTCAATAATAGTCTTTTACCTGAACGGTTCTAACTTCGCGAAAAACTATTCAATCGAACCCAAATTTGTACCAAAGATGCACACATAATAGGTTGACAAACAGTCAAAATTTGAGATTTTTTGATGCACTTTATGAAAAGTTACAGCATGTTGAATTTTTTTGTGGGAGAAAAAAAGTTGCCTATCCCAAACATTTTGGCCATCCCCTGTAGATGAAATTTGTTTAGAAATGATGGTTTCAATAGTTTCATTTTCAACCGGTTATGCTAGTCCATTACGATAGACTCATAATTGATGAACTGGCGACACTGTTACATTTTTAATCTTTTTTTATACTTGATATTGTTTATTTCAGCACAAATTGTCTTCACATGGGATCGAACAATGTTTTTTTTACGAAATTTATAAATTGAACCTGAATGTTTATGATATTTTATACGAAAAAAACAAATGGAATCAAAATTTTCATAATAAAAAATCGATTTGGATTCTGAAATTGAAAAATATCATATCTGGCAACACTGCATCAAAACATAATTTATTTATTTAATTATTCATTTTATTTATTCAGACACGAATGCCACATAAGTAGTAAAGTGTCTTTAATAAATATTAGTAATAATATTTTATTTATTTATTTATTTTATTTATTTATTTTTTTATTTATCTTTTCGATAAGGAGAAAAGCCAAGATGGAAACATTTTTCTTATCCGTATGTTTCAATCCCAGGCGTAAAAATCCCTATAAAATATTTACAATTTTCTTAAAAGTGGTTTTGAATTTTGTTTTTCCCTTAACTTAAAAATACAAAAAAAATATATTATTTGTTTGACCGCGTGCAGTCTGGAGACTGATAATGAGGCCGTTCTTCTCTTATCAATTGTGTGCATGAGAGATCTTAACCAAACTAATGTAGCGTTTACTATGCTTATAATATGGTTTCCAGAACAAACTTTTTTAATTTTGTTTTAAATGTATACAATGAAATTATTTGTTTCAAGCTTGAAGGTAAATTATTGAAACTCGAAATTGCCGAATATAAGCATCCAAATCTGATATAATTAGTTATAGGTGCCATAAGATTTATATTATATACATAGGGTGGGACGGGGCAAAATGGGTCACCTAAGGATGGATCACCATTACTTTGTAAATAAAAATCGTATTGGTTTGTATTCGTCCGCTACTCTTTAATACACTAGTTTTAGCATAGTCGATAAAAAGTTCATTAAATACAAAATATGTATGATGTTTGTTGCACCCTGTGCATTTGTTTCAGTGTAAG
Source organism: Aedes albopictus (assembly GCF_035046485.1). Classification (NCBI taxonomy): domain Eukaryota; kingdom Metazoa; phylum Arthropoda; class Insecta; order Diptera; family Culicidae; genus Aedes; species Aedes albopictus. The sequence continues at coordinate 182,593,728 of NC_085136.1, read as the reverse complement.
CCATAGGAGAAAAGAATAACAAAAACAATTGAGCCCGCGGTGCGACCGTGCTTCGAGTACGTGTTCAAATAAAAGGTGTTTTAAGTACAATCGTTTTGCTACACAACTAATATTAGTCCGAAACCAGATCTCAACAGTGGCTGACGAGGACGGAATAGGAATACCAGGAGAAATCGACTTTTTTTTGCGATTAACCACTTTTCTTCTCCGGCACCAGTTTGAGGTTAATCCCGAGTACCTGCAGCGTTGAGGTAAGTTTTGTTTGTTTTGGTTTCAAAGGTTCGAGCTCTGCCATAAAAAATAGCTTAACTGATGATGTGTATGGCTTAGATGCCGATGGCTTAAATGCCGGAAAACAGTGGCTTAGATGCCGATGGCTTAAATGCCGGAAAACAGTGGCTGGAATGCCGTTGGCTTGAATGCCGGAAAACAGTGGCTCGAATGCCGGAGAACAGAGGCTTAAATGCCGGATCTGTAAAACATAATTCAGTTGAGATATTTCTTAAGGTAGGCCTCGAAAGCCTGGACCGATGAATGTTATGTAAACCTTAATGTAAACGTTATGATATGATTTGATTAGGACCATGGACAAATGGGACATCCTGCCGTTTCTGTTTAAATCGCTACCCCAAAACGAAATTAGGGGTCAATGGACAAAATGGAAGCGAAATTTTGAGTACATCGTAGCTGCAAGTGAAGTGACGAACAAGACAAAGTTGAAATTCTTTCTCCTGGCCAAAGCGGGCCCTGACGTTCAGGAAATCTTCCAAACGATTCCTGGAGCGGATGTTGTTGAAGATGCGGAGAAAACTGTGGATCCGTTCTCTGTTGCGCTAACTAAACTGGATGAGTACTTCGCTCCAAAACATCATGAGTCGATGGAGAGACATATTTTTTGGACGCTAAAGCCGGAAAGCGGAGAAAACTTGGAAAAATTCATGCTGAGAGCACGAGAACAGGCGTACAAGTGCAATTTTGGTACATCCCAGCAAGAAAGTCGTGATATTTGCGTGATAGACAAAATCACACTTTTGGCGCCACCAGATCTGAAGGAGAAGCTACTGCAGCGAGACCAACCAACCCTGGATGATGTATTCAAAATTGTGGCATCCCACCAGTCCGTCAAGTACCAAGCGAGTCAGATGGTGGCTGGTCCTTCGGGGTTGTCCCAATCAGTAGCCGCAGGTGATGTCAACCGTATGTATGCATCGTCGTCGAATCGCTTCTCTACAGAGTGCTCCCGATGCGGCAGGAAAGGACATTTGGGTCACGATCCGGTATGTCCCGCTCGCGACAAGCAATGTAATCTTTGCAAGCGAGATGGCCATTTCGCCAGAAAATGTAAGACACCCAATACAAAGAGTCTTGCGCATGGTTCGGTAGGTATTGTTTTGTTAATGTCTTGGTCGTGAATGAAAATCGTTATTGTTTTGAATTAGCCGATGCAGCTCAAACCACCAGTTCGCGAAATTCGTTCTTTGAAACAAGTTTCGCAGCGTATTCGGGCGATACCTGTAGAAGAGAACGAATCCAAACCGAAAGAGGAAATGCAGAGCTTCATATTTGCTATCGAAGACGGTGACGAATTCATTTGGTTGAAAGTTGGTGGAGTGATGATGCAGGCTCTTATCGATTCGGGGTGTAACAAAAACATCATCGACGATCCCAAGTAACACACATGTTATATAAAAGTTACGACAGCGCAGGTTTTGGTTGTATAGAAGTTTATTTTACGTTATTTCAATACAATGTTAGAATTACGTAAAATAAACTTCTATATAACCAAAACTTGCGCTGTCGTAACTCTCTTATAACATGTGTGTTGCTTGGGATGGCACGTGGGACCGAATGAAATCCCAAGGTGTTGTCATTCGTAATGCGACAACGGAAGTGGACCACAAATTCCGAGGATACGGAAAAGATTGTAAGCCGATGGATGTAGTGGGTATGTTTGATGCTACGGTTGAAATTGTCAGCGACGATCAACAGGCTAATGAGGAAGCACGATTCTACGTTATCAAAGACGGAAACCAGCCTCTACTGGGTAAAGAAACAGCTCGACAACTGAACGTTTTGCGACTGGGACTCCCGGAGCCAGATGATGGAGTGTACCAGGTATGAGTAATACTTAAGTTGGAAATATTTTTTTTAATTTGTATACTGATTTCATGTTATTGTAAAGATCGGAAGTATCACTCCGTTTCCTAAAATGAAGGGGATTAAACTTCGCATTCCAATTGACAAATCCGTTACCCCGGTAGCTCAACATGCCAGACGACCGCCGATCGCTTTGCTAGGACGTATCGAAGAAAAACTAGAGCAACTCGAAGCAGCAGACATAATTGAGAAAGTAAGCCAGTATAGTGATTGGTTGTCTCCGTTAGTCGTTCTAGTGAAGGACAACGGGGACCTGAGAATTTGTGTAGACATGAGGATGGCAAATAGGGCTATCAGACGGGAATATCATTTCATGCCAACAATTGACGACTTTCTGCCACGAATGAAATCTGCGAAATTCTTTTCCAGATTAGATGTAAAAGAAGCATTCCATCAAATTGAACTAGATGAGTCATCGCGTTCAATTACCACGTTCATCACTCATCGTGGTACCTACAGATATAAACGTCTGATGTTCGGGGTCTCTTGTGCCCCCGAAATGTTTCAGAAGATTATGGAACAATTGCTAGCGGAGTGTGAGAACTGCATTAGCTTTATCGACGATATAATCGTATTCGGGGCCGACGAAGCAGAGCATGATCGATGTCTGCACAAAGTACTTGAAGTTCTAAAGAGCCGCAATGTTTTACTTAACATGAAGAAGTGTTTGTTCAAGGTCACTGAGCTTGATTTCTTGGGCCATCACTTGTCTGGAGATGGGATAAAGCCCGCGGAAAGTAAAGTTGAAGCTCTCAAAGCTTTCCGAACTCCGAAAGACGTTGAAGAACTCAGGAGTTTTTTGGGATTGGCCAACTATGTCGGGAAATTTCTGCCAGATTTAGGAACAATAGCTTCTCCCCTACGTTTGCTAACGCATAATGGAGTGCCTTTTGAATGGACCGACATACACGAGAAAGCATTTCAAACATTGAAAGACATGATCAGCGATGTCAAGCAGCTAAAGTTTTTCGATACGAAGATGCGAACAAGAGTTGTGGCAGATGCTTCACCGGTTGCACTTGGTGCAGTACTTTTACAGTTTGCACATGACCGTTACGACATGGATCCTCGCATTATCTGCTACGCCAGCAGAAGTTTATCACCCACGGAGCAACGGTACTGCCAGACGGAAAAAGAAGCTCTGGCACTGGTATGGGCAGTTGAACGCTTCGCTGTGTATCTGATAGGACGACGATTCGAACTTGAAACTGACCACAAGCCGCTTGAAGCAATATTTGCTCCAACTTCAAGGCCATGTTCTCGCATAGAAAGATGGGCCCTACGGCTACAGTCGTTCACCTATGATGTCAAGTATCGGAAGGGATCCGCAAATATCGCAGATTCCTTTTCTAGATTAACCAACCACCATCTGGCGGATAAAGCTTGTTCTGAAGACGACGAAACCTTCCTTATACTCGCTATCCTGGAATTAACTGCAATTGACATTGGTGAGGTAGAAAGTTCTACAGTTAATGATCGGGAACTGATGCTGGTCAGAGAAGCTCTTCGTAGTGGAATCTGGAAGGACGTTGAGATAAAACCGTACGAAGCGTTTCAAAATGAGCTTGGAATAGTAGGAGAACTAGTTGTGAGGGGGAACAAAATGGTGATTCCGATAAGTTTGCGCAAACGATTTCTACAACTAGGACACGAAGGACATCCTGGAGAATCAGCGATGAAAAGGAGACTTCGGGACAGAGTATGGTGGCCAGGAATGGACAAGGAAATAGCCAGGTTCGTGGCAATTTGTGAAGGCTGTCGGTTAGTAGGCTTGCCCCAAAAGCCCGAGCCAATGCACAGTCGACCATTGCCATCAGAAGCTTGGACAGACGTGGCCATTGACTTTCTAGGTCCATTACCGAGTGGTGAATACCTGTTGGTCATTATTGACTACTACAGTCGCTACAAAGAAGTGGAAATAATGCGACAAATAACAGCAAACGGAACAGTTGACAGGCTTCGACGAATTTTCCAGCGCTTAGGTTTCCCTCGCACTATTACACTCGACAATGCAAGACAGTTCTTAAGCTCCGATTTTGGAGATTTCTGTAAAGAAAGTGGCATTTTTCTTAACTTCACGGTACCATATTGGCCGCAACAAAATGGGGAAGTAGAGAGGCAAAATCGATCTTTGCTGAAACGCTTTCAAATAAGTTGTGCGCTCAAGAGAGACTGGAAGCGAGATTTGGAAGAATATCTCATGATGTACTACTCTACTCCCCATTCTGTGACGGGTAAAACCCCTTCAGAACTTTTTATGGGTCGAACAATCCGTACCAAGATACCATCATTGAAGGACATTGAGTCGATACCAACGAGCGAGGACTTCAGAGACAAAGATTGTTCCTCCAAGTACAAAACATGCGAACGAGAAAATGCCAACAGAAATGCTACAGAGTCAGGAATCAAAGAAGGAGATAAAGTTCTGATGCAGAATTTGTTGCCGGGAAATAAGCTGTCCACAACATACAATCCTACGCAATACGAGGTAGTAAAGAAAGCTGGATCCAGAGTGACCATTCAAGATGAGGAGTCTGGCAAAATCTATGATCGTAGTTCAGCTCATTTGAAGAAGATATCTGAGTCAACAGAGGCGTCAACAATGTCTACCGAAATTGATTCTCTTCCACAGGTAACTGATCAAGGAACTACGTCAACGGCCCCACTTCGAGATGAGGAACCTCGGCCAAAACGTTCCTGCCGACGTCCAGCCCGACTAGAAGATTATGTGGTTGACGATGACCCTTCAGATCTTTGAAAGAAAAGGAGATGTTGCATCCTGTGCATTTGTTTCAGTGTAAGCCATAGGAGAAAAGAATAACAAAAACAATTGAGCCCGCGGTGCGACCGTGCTTCGAGTACGTGTTCAAATAAAAGGTGTTTTAAGTACAATCGTTTTGCTACACAACTAATATTAGTCCGAAACCAGATCTCAACAATGTTAAACAAGCAGTTTTAAAAAGTGATCGATTTTGCGCCGTGAAAAAAGTGCGGGGCAAGATGGGTCACCTTTTAAGTAATTCAAGACCAACAATTGAAAAGGCTGCATCAACATTTTGTAAACAAACATGTTTCTGTCGACTTGAGGCCTTTTGAACTCCACCCACACACTTCACCACCACTAACAGAAAGCGCAAACATCAGGCTTTCTGTTAATGGTGGTGAGATGCTCGAGTGAATCCCAGAAGAATCTAAGTCGGCAGAAACGTGTTTGTTTACGCAATGTTGTTGCGGCCTTTTCAATTGTTGGCCTTGAATTCGCATTTTCTCAACGAAAAACGTTAAAATATATGATTTGTTCCGCATTCATATATGCTTATCTATACTTAGTAAACATAAGCTACTAGTAAACATTTAACTGGCAATCTATTTTAACCCTAAAAGGGATACCTTCATGACCTCTGTTTCGTCACCTCACTGACTGTGTTCCATCAAAGACGAGCTCTGAATGGACCCCAGGTATCCCTTTTAGGGTTAAGGAGTCAACAAAGTGTTGATTGAGCTGTGGGAATTTTTACGAAATATTATCGGGTATCATTCAAGAAGAAGTTCCGCTTACGAAAAAGCGACGAAATTCCAATTCCAATTACAATTTGGTTCAACAAACAAATTCTGAATTTGAAAAATCGAAAGCAGAAGTCTTATAAAACATATAGAAAATACGAAAATCAAGAAAATTTGATGAAGTATTTAAACATTTGCAATCAACTTTTTACAACAATGTCTTCTGCTCTTTCTGATTATAATGTAAAAACTGAAAGTGAAATTAAGTAATGTCGAAAGAATTGTTTTAATTATGTTAAATCCAAGTTAAAGTCAGCCAGTTTCCCGTCCAAAATGACATTAGATAAAAAAGAATGACGTAATTGCAATCTTTTTGCATCATTCCTCCAAGAAACTTACATACATTTTTCAGATAACGATCGAGATTTTGAATACTTTTCTTATTTTTCTGATTTTCCAAACGATGTTAGTGTCAGTCACATTAACGTTAAAGACATTTTTGCTAGATTATATGACCTAGATATCACAAAAGGTTCTGGACCAGACGGAATTCCTCCATCTTTCTTAAAACCATTAGCAGTTGAACTTACAACTCCATTATTTTGGTATGGTATAACTTTCAGGATCCATACACTTTAAAAACATTATATATTGCGTATGTGAAATCAATATTAGAGTATTGCAGCGTTGTTTGGTCTCCTTACATGAAAAAAAAACATGAAGAATGCATAGAGTCAATTCAGAAGCAGTTTCTATTGTACGCACTACGGAAGATAGGACGGACAGTATTTCACCTGCTTTCATACGAAGCACGTTGTTTGCTGATCAACATTCAGACATTGAAAGAACGACGGGACTACGCTATGGTTTCGTTTATTACTGATATTGTCTCACAGCGTACTGATTCACCTGAATTATTGTCCAAATTAATTTTTTATGCTCCCAGCCGGCATCTACGTGAGAGAAGTTTGTTTACAGCGGAACGTCATCATGCCGATTATGCAAAATATGGACCGTTAAATCAAATGATGTACACTTATAATCGGCATTGCAAAATGATTGACCTAAATATGACTAGAACGCAGTTGAAGAAACATTTTCAAAACATTCGAAATCGTAGAAGCTAAATAAAATAGCAGAGATATGTAGTCTTTATATGTAGAATGATAAAAAAAAATTGAACTAATAACAATTATAAATATAAAATATATGTATAAATAGATATTAGGCATGAAATGTATTGAAATTGGTCTTCGTTTGATTGACGAAAATAAATAAATAAATAAATATAAATTTATTTGGAATATAAAAAAATTTACGATTTGAGTGGTCCTAAGGTGACTTGAAAATCGATGTTACTTATTGTTTGGAGGTCAAAGTTATGCTTAATTAAGTTACGTTTCACTTTGAAAATAAACAGAGCTGATTCAAAAACAATAGGTTTGATTGAAATTCATTATTTGATTAGACGAATATAGATATACTGTTCTGATATTTGGATCTAAATATTGTTCCCAAAATATGACTCGCATAAATTTGTTTAGCGTAACAGTGATTTTGTTTATAACGTAAATAGGAGCGTTTTGCCAGATAATACTCAAATAACATATTTGCGAATGAACATGGGCATAGAAAAGATTTTTTTTTCTTTAGTTGGAAGCATATAGCTACTATGTCTTAATATTCCAAGAAATTCGTCTAGTTTCCAGTTCACATGTTCTATGTGCATATTCCATTTGAGGTTTTGTTGAAGTATTAGTCCCAGATAATTAATATATTCAAATCTCTATTTTTTCTCGACCTAGCCATAAGTTTTGGTTGACATTACTAAAACGATCGGTTTTTGCTTCATAAGCGAGGGCTGCATGCATACAATCGAAGCCTACCTTTTAAAAGTAACTTAAAAATATCATTGACAAATACAATAAAAAGCAACGGGCCTAGTACTGATCCTTGCGGAACACCACAATTTATGGTTTCTAAAGAGCTTGTCTGGTTACACTAGTTTACAAAATAAAACGAAAATCGTGAACTTCTGTCAACGACCAAAATTTTTGAAGCACAATTTAGTGCTGATTTCAAAACCGACCTTCAAAAAATTTTAAGTAGAACAGTTTTTGAGTTACAACTCAATATCGAGCTTTACAACTTTTCAAAATATGTAATTTATTAAAATTTAAATATATTGCGTTTTGTTCAACCAATTTTTAATCTTTATCTATAAATTGAAAGCTGAATACATTACCATTCGATCATCTGAATACAAGTTTTGCGTCAGATTGATGAATTTCAAGATATTGGCGAGTTTTAGGGACGATCTCCTTAAATTTTAGCAAAATTCCCAAAATTTTTCAAAGATATGCTTTTTCTTCAATAAGAAAAAAACAATTTAAAAATTCTTTCTCGACGTGTATTTGACACATCATATGTAGGCGAGTTACAGTAAAAAATTCAGCTCAATCGGAGCATTGATTACGGAGAATGAGATGGTTAAAGTGAACGACTTTGCTTATAAATAGAACAAACATCGATTTCAAATCATCAACCTTGTATGGAAACTCGAAAAAAATTCCGCTCTACTGTATTTTTTTTCCTTCTCGTTTTCGAACTCAGGGCATGATTCTACACCAAAAATGATCATCAGCTTACCGAGTTCAAAAATGCTGTAAACTAGTGCTATCAATAGTGACACATTGTTTCCTATTGTTAAGATACGAGCCAATCAAATGAAAAGCGTTTCATCTTATACCATAGCTGTACAATTTTCGTAGCAATAAATCAGGTGGTACGCAGTCAAAGGATTTTGAAACATCGATGAATATAGTCGAGCAAATCCGACGGCTATCAATGTGCTATTTCATTGTACATATCTACTGCTGCATTACTGGTATTGGATTTCGGTTGAAAGTCGTACTGTTTCCTATCAATGATATTATTTCTTTCGAAAAATTTGCTTAGTCTACAATGTTTGACCTTCTCAAGCGGCTTAGATGACGTGGGCAGTATGGAGATAGGACTGCAGTTACCTAAACTAGTCCATTGGCCATTTTTATAAATCGGTACGGTTTTGGCTGTTTTTAAGCAACTTGAGAAAGCACCAACTTCTAAAGACATGTTTTCTAGATCTCTTAAAATAGGTGCGATAATCGGAGCGTTATTTTTTACAAGTCTGGCAGGGATTCCTTTGACACCTACAGCACTAGATTTATTGAGCCCTTGAACATAATTGTCTATTTCATTGGATGTTACTGAACACAACACAATGGAGTCCTGGACATTCTTGTATGTTCGAGTTAAACTATCAGATACGGGGTGACTTGCAACGGCGGGGTGACTTGCAACACTTGATGTCTTCTGTCTATATCTATCAAAAAAACATAAAAAACGGACGCTTACCTACCAAAACTCAGTTGAACTAAAAAGTTTACATACTATCTTAGTAGTAGCCACGATTTTTACTTTTATATAAATAGTTTCAACATGAAAAAGTAACAAAAATGTGAGCTCTAAATTGTTGCCTGCAAAAGAATGATAACATAATTCCCCAAAAATAATATTCCATATGCGGATTCTTTATATAATAAGCTATATAAATTTCCATTTTACTTTATAAAAACATTACAATATCTTTGTTAAATTCATATGTTTTGAAATATGGTACCTAGACGGGGTGACTTGCAACACTCATTTTATTAACAATTCAAAGTCCAGGAAAACGAAATATTGTTGTTTAACTAATAGTTCACCAGCAACAGTCTGAAGCATCATCATAAGAACTGAAAAATACATTAAAACTTATGTTAAATTAACAATTAGTAACTTGGTGTTTTTGAGCCCAATATTTCCATATAAAAATTCACAATTCAGTTTCCTATGTAAAAACAAATACAAAAATATGAATGTCAACCCAAACGACATCACAATAGTAACAAGAAGACTTATCAAATATGCTTGAAACTAAAAATAAATATCTGCGTGTTAGAAAAGGGATTTACATTGAGTGTTGCAAGTCACCCCGCACGACGTCTTGTATCAAAAACGACCTTATTTAGCTTTTTCAACATGAAAAAATAAATTAATCTATAACTTGTTCACTTTATTTTGTAGAGGGGCCGGCTATTAAAACTATTACAAAGAGTTTAAATTTTAAAACTGAGTGTAATCAACAAATTTTGTTAGTTGAAGCTTAAAAGTGTTGCAAGTCACCCCGTTTGACGGTAGTACACAAGGCATATTTATGAAAAACTTGTTGAAAGCATCACATATTTCCACTCCGTCATTTAAAGTTATATTATTCGAAACTATTTCTTTTATGCTCTTTTTTAGATTTGTTCTACCACAAACGTTTCTTATATTTTTACGATTTTCAGCGATCAAATTTGAATAGTAATTTTGTTGTTTCTGTTTTATTAGCTTTGTAACATAGTTCTTTTCCTTTTGTAGTTTTGTTTTATAAGAGTATTTTCAATGGCTGTTCTTTTATACAATTTTTCTCTTAAACGAATTTATCTCAAAATAGTATCCATGGTGCTCTATCATGTTTCCTGTTATGTGAACGAACTTCCAACGAATTACAATTCATTAAATTAACAATTATTTCTGTCAGATTTTCGAAACTGTCAACTCTTTCTAAAGACTGTTCTAAGTCGTTGGATATGCGATCAAAATCAAATCTAATAGACCGAATTGAAGAACGACGAGTAGCAACACGAGCACTCGATCCGAAGTTGATCAGTATAGCTTTGTGATCCGTAAAACTAACGTTGTCCAAGCTGATCTATAATCGAACATTGCACGTACGTAGCGTGATTGCTATCAATATGATTTAAACATGCGAAGCCGTTTGATTCAAGCATAGATAGATATTGATTAGAAGTTGAATTGAGCAGATTTATATTGAAGTCTTCAAGACACAGCATTTTTAGCTTCGAATAATTCATCCAAGTATTGGATACTTTCGCTGAGAGAGGCATGCGGAGGTCTGTATATCACTGAGATGTTTAATTTTGTTTCATTGAGGGTTAAAATACTAGCACTGCCTTCCAAAAGCTCTTCATTCCTAATCGTATCATACTCAATTGAGCTATGAATGAATATACAGGCTCCACCACCGGATCGGTTCGATCTTGGACAGCTTAAACAGCATCATAGTTGGGTAAACTACACATAGGTATACAACTCATCAGAACTCAATCTAATTTCCGAAATGCATACAATGTGAACAGTAGGTTCAAATTGGGAAATATAGGTCATCAAATCATCAACTTTTTTACGTATTGAGTTGATATTCAATGTACAATACGTTGATGTTTGTATTAGTGAAAGTTTTATCCGGTTGAGAGTAACATATATTCAAATTGTCTCTTAATTGCACATTACTTATGAAATCATCAGGATCCATCGAGTCCACTGTATTGATTGTATTGAAAGCACGACACTAACACCATCAGCAGCAACCACACCAACAGCAACATCAGCAACAACGCAGGGAGATCAGGCCTTTCTGGGAGATGAGCGTAAATTCTTAAGGCAAAACTGGAAGCATTTTCTAATTTTTTTGGTTTCTGATTTTTTATTAAATAACGAAGAAATATTTTCAAAACCGGGTTTCTTACACATGTAGAGTATGAATCAAGGTATCTACTGATTTTTTTTGTTTTGGAAAATGTTTTTCATTCTTGCAAAAAACATTTTTTTTGTGAAATTTAGTTTAAAAATGGTTTCTGCAAAAACGAAAAATATTTTCCAGTTTCGCCTTAATGTCATCGAGAGAATCGACGATGTTGGCCTCAGCAGAATCATCACGCTTACAGTAGATGTTTCCTCTGTTGCACCGCACATACTTATTACTTATACCCATGAGAGGCTCTCAGTTTCTTTGCCTCTCCTAAAATCTGTCTGGTTTCTCTGGTCAGATTTTCGTTGATGAAGACCTTCGTGTGATAACGCTTGTTATTTGGAGACGACCTGGAGTTACTCGGAGAAGGTCTAGCAGACAGCAAATCGCATCCAAAGTCGATTTCATCAAGGTGTATCGACCTTCATTTTCGTGCACGTTCCGCACCTTTGAGTTGCTGAATTCAACAATAATCATCCCGTTCTTTGTACGAGTCCGTTCAATATCGGTGGAAAACAGCTGAACACCAACAGCGCCAGCAGCTTTGGTGACGATGCCGACTCACCCAATGAGAGATCCCCAGGTATGCCGTTAATAACAATTTCGTGTTTCAGCCCAATCTGCTCTGCTAAGCGTATCCGTTTCTTCATATCATCGATTGAGTTATTGAGGGCACGGATTTGAGCATCATGGTAACTCACTTTCGACAAGCAACCAGCAAAATCCTTCCTCATTTCCTCATGTAGTTTTTTTCATGTCCTCGTACGTGGATAAACAATTGCCAGGACTTCACGTCTTCCATCGAACACTTCATTTCTTTTTGAGACTTCGATAGTTCACCGATAGACACAGCTATTTTTTTCATCGCATCATCAGTTTTTTTTTATTCAGTCCATTTTCCTCACATTTCCCGTTAATTTTGTCCAGCGAACCTTGCAGGCACTTCATCGTAGATAGCAGCTCATCCATCTTCTTATTTGAGGTGTGTGAAGATTCACACTGACTCGAACAGTAATAACAGTGAGTTTTTTTTTTTTTAACTTTATTGTAGCGAGAATCCGAAATACCCGAACACTTCAAATGGAATGAGTCGCTACAGTAAACGCACGTAACTTGTTTTTCATCTGGTTTTATTTCAATGTGGCATGATTGGCATTCTTCCATGGCTAGTCTTATGTTTCGGTGGGAAGCAACACTCATCACCGCAACTAAGCACTCTTATGAATGCAACCAGGTCTTGTCTTGAAGACTTGATTGTCAAAATTATAGTTCAGAGACTAAAAAGTTTATCCAGAAACCACTCTTTAACGGTCGAGCAAAGACAACTCTCGGCGATAAACAGTTTTTTTTAGATTTTCGAAGCACTGTGTTTTTGCAAAAAGCAGAACTTCTAGAACGATGCACCGTAGCGTGGCTTCACTAGCAGTAGCACTCACGAGATAATATTTCATTTCTGGATTTCCTGAACGATTTTCGAACGAAGTACAATGATGTTTTTTTACGCGGTTCACGTAAAAAAACGGCGTGATTTGAAAATAAAACGTCGCAGAAAATGCGATTTTTCCAAAACCCGCGTAAAATAGTCAGGACCACATCTACCGACTGGACTTTTTTTTACCACGTTTTTGAAATAACGAGGTTTCTACGACGTTTTTTGCAATAACGCGGTTTTTTACGACGATTTTTAAAATGACGCGGTTTTTTTCGACGTTTTTTTTATCGCGGTACCATTACCGTCGTTAAAAAAAAAATTAGTTTACTCTAGCAAGTGGTGCTAAACTGAAGAATAACAGATGTGGTAGTTAAGCAGACCGCTGAGCAGGCAGTATTCCAAGCAGCACATATGTCACAGAAGAGTAACGCAGCGCAGTTTTTTGGTTGCACATGAGCTATAGTTATGTTGTTTTAACCCCATGTTAGAATTACTTTACTTAGAATCGTGTGCAACCAAAAACCTGCGGTACTCTTGGGGTGCTTGGAGTGTTACGGAAATTGTTATTAGCATAACTGAATATTGAACTGAACCGCAAGTATTCAAAAGTTTTACCTGTGTATATAAAAGTAACGCTCAGTTGCAACATGCGTTTAGTCATAAATAATCTCACTGCATTAATAAATGCTTGTTTTGGGCTTTGCTGGTGCTCAGGCATTTCATCGTCTACAGTTATACTCGGTTGATTTGGTTTTCGTAGAGCTCCTAGGAACACAATACCAATGATGGCTACACCAGCCAAAATCGAGAACACTAGGGTTCGTGTATCATTATCAATGTGTGTTTTTCCTTGAAAGAGAAAGAATACAAAGAGGTTTCCAAAGAACATGCTGAAAAGAACAAAATTGATTCATTGATAATTTTTTTTCAAAAATTTATGAATCTCTACCTCATTTGGAGCAAAGCCCAAAAGATTCCGGAATTCCTAGAAATGGTAGACTCATCGCTACATTTTGAAAGGTACATTCCTTGACCAGTCCATATAAGTGCGGCTCCAGTTCCTAATACTGCACTCGCGACGTAAAGCAACCATGTTTGAGGCCACAAAAATGTAAGGATAAATAAACTGAAATAAAACACAATAGATCAATTATTAAAATGTCAATACAATTTATTAGTAGATTGGATGGAGCATAAGTGCTTGTTAAACACTTTAAATTACTGTTTACTAATAAGATGTTTGTGATACATTGCGGCTTTCAATGGAAAAACTGCAGCTATCTGTTCAGCTAATTATGACCTATAAAACTTCATGAACATTTTTTTTACATTTTTTTTTTATTTTAAGAAGTCTTGCACTATAAATTCTACTGGATATCCTGGAAAATATCTTCAGCTGAAATCTAGAATATCTCCAAAACTCTGAAGAATGGAGAGTGAAAAGTTCCTGCTGAATTTTCTTTTTTGAATTGATCACTTCAACCCTTTGCAGTCGGATAGTTTTGCCTTCGCTGCCGCAACCTCGCTGGCCTCGAGCTCGTTTCTTATACTCGGTTTCATCGGCGGTGTCATATTTACCCATCCGGCTCCAAAGGGTAAACACAACTTTTGTAGATAACACTTGTAGCAATTTAACCTTCCGTAACTCGCGCGGTTGGCCTGCACCGACAGCACCCCGCTAATGCTAAGTACGAAAAGCGAGATTTTTTCAACGTGTTGTACAAAATACAACAGCGCGATTACTGGAGGGTTAAATATTGACAAAAGATTTTCTACAAAACCAGTACATAGTGCATCTCTATAAATCTACATGACATAATTTAGTTCACTAAATTTAAATTAAAATTCAAATAACTGAAAAAATCCAAAAAACGAAAATGCCACTTTGGGGCGATCAGCATACAATTGAACATCGGTTAGAGTAGAGAATGGCCTTTTCCTTAGTGATATTCTGAACACGATTAACGCGTCAAAACTCTTACAGCTTATGCTTTTTCTGATAAATAACAAACTTAAATATTGAAATTGACCATTACACGCCTGAAAGTATGAAATTTCCTTTTAAATAAACTTTCCCAATTAACACAGAAAACATATTTTTAAAATAAACATTTCCTAAAATGTATCAGAAATGTCATATATGAGTTTCAGAAAACATCTTGTGTAATTATGAAGCTGTAATTGTATTTTTCAATTACAAACAACAAGAATATTTGTTTTTCGCTTATCGGCTTAATTAAGTAAAAAAATGTTTATTATTTTAATCAATAAAATTATTCGAGCATCAAAACACAAAGTAATCGTAGTGATTTCAGTGGATTATCTCTTTTCGGTGACGTAATAAAAACAGCATAATTCGCGTTACGCGTTTCGGCTTACTTCTCTTCAGCCCTCTTCAGACGCCTAGAGCATTTATTACTACGATTACAATTTACTTAGTCAAGATTACGTATAAAAAATACAATACACTAACAACGTGCTGAATGTGACCATCAGCTTGGTCTGTCACAAATAATACTAAATTGATTTTCCCAGACCACCCAATCATTCTAACAACCTATTCGACACCCATTCCGTTCGGTTCGTTTTCGGTTTCGACGTCATTCGTTCTCTCTCTCGTTTGTGCTCGCGTTTCTCCACGTAGTCGGGCCAATAGTCCGTTGTACGTCGTGTTGAAATTTCCGCACTCTCGTTGGAGATTAACGAGTACAAAGTAATCGTGTTGGCGAACACTGAACAGCCTTTCAAAAAAAAATATTTTTTCGAATAATAGTTGGAGATGCTGTACTTGTAATTCATTGGGGTTTTTGGATAATTTCAAAGATGTTGTAGTACTTAATTTCAAGATTCATGAATTTCCTGAGAAAAAAATCGATTTATTAACTTAATATAGTACAAGTTTGGAGTCAGGTTCCCAAATATTATATTGGGGCTATGTCCAGATAGTTCTTGCAATTACTGAATAAACCAGAAAGATAGAAAATTTAAATTAGGTAAATGCATAACATAAAATCAAGATTTTTATGATTTTTTTTCAAGTAAAACCTAGTGTCCAAAGCCCAATCGTAGTGCGTGCATGTGAAAAAAAAACGATCAGATTTCCAAAGTGGCAATTATAGCTACAAATGATCTTTATCCCGGGAATCCCGGGATGGTCGGGATTTCTAAAACTATATCCCGGGATTCGGGAAATCCCGAAATCATCCAAATCCCGGGAATTCTTGTCCCGGGATGTCCCGGGAAGGACACTCTATGTGTGGCATAAGCAAACGTTAAAATACTTTAGAAGTTAGATTCTACACAGATAATTATTTTTAATAAAGTAATTGAGTGTTTCCTTCAGCACCCCACAAACTCTCTTTACGTACTCACCATACGTAAACTTTTCAGATTTTTTTTTATATTTAAAAAAGAAAATCGTGTTAAGTAATGTTCCATTTAATTTGTCTCCTTTGAGAGATACGTATTTCGACCTCAACTATATGGTCGTCTTCGGTGTCTCGTATTTACAGGTATTCTACTAACACGCCCAGGTTCATCATCATTCTATGTTTTGATATAAAATTTCAACCAGATATACTCTACACGGCTTCTCCACTTATGTTTGTACTATTTTTTTATCTGTATTAACGAGATTTTTAGCCCTAGGCTAGTTCATCTCGGGACCCACGCTTTACTTCCCTTCCGAAGGAAGAACTCACATTTTGTGAGTTTGTCGGGAGTGGGATTCGATCCCAGGTCCTCGACGTGATAGTCAAGTGTTCTAACCATCACACCAGGTCCGCTCCACTGTGTTTGTACTACTCCATGATTGTTTATTCGTGAACAATATGTGAATTTTTTGGTGTTATTCTGGGCCCTATCAAAGTTACATCGAAAAGATAATGGGAAATCCCCGAATGAATCCCAGGAGGATATACAGAAGGAATTCTGAGAGTCATATCTGGTAGAGTTCTGAGGGAATCTCAACTGAAAGCTTGATAGGAATCCCTGAAATAATCACAGAAGAAATTCCAGGAGGAATTGCTGTATAAATCCCGAGCGAGGATCCCGGCTCATAGAAAGAATTCCATTAGGATTCTCTGAATATGTTTTGACTTATGTCGAAAGTATACTAAAATGAATCTGTGAAGTAATTCCAGAAGAAACCCGTGAAAGAATGCTGAGTAAAATTTCTGGTAGAATCCTTTCAGGATTTTTGAAAGCAATTCTGACAGAAATCCCTGAAGTTATTCCTGAAGGAATCCCGTAAAGAATACCTGATGTATTCCTTAGAGAGATCACGACAGGAATGCCAGCCAGAAGCTAAGCAGACATTCCTGCAAGAACCATAGAAGATGTCTCTATGATCTAGGGTTGCCTGAAAACAATCTTGAAAAAAACATAATTTTTCAATTTTTTTTTTCGGGAGGGATCCCTTAAGGAATAACAGCAGGAATCATGGAAGGAATCTTTGAAGGAATTCCAGCACAAATCTCTGAAAGAATGCAGAAAAGAATAACTAACAGAATCCTTTCAGGATTTTTCAAAACAACGCCTGCAAAAATCCCTGAAGAGAACTCCGGAGCAATCCATACAGCAATCTCGGAAGCAATATCTAAAGGAATCTTGGGAATAAACCTGAGAAGATTCTCGAAAGGAATGCCTGAAGAAATCCTGGAAAGAATTCCTGAAGGTATCTCAAAAAAGAACCTCAGCTCATCTAATCTCATCTCAATTCTTCACCCTATTCTCTAGCCTCTACCTTACTGTCTTCTTTGCCCTCTATTCCATCCCTCTATCCTATGCTCTATCATAACCTTCAACCCTACCATCTGCCCTACCCTCTAAACTATCCTCTACTATAACCACTGTCATATCCTTTACCGTACCCTCTAGTCTATATTGTGCTTAATCGTACCGTCTACCCTACTCTCTACCCTAACATTTTTCCTACCCTCAAACCTACTCTCTATTTTACCCTTCTCCCTACCGTCTACCCTATCCTCTACCATAACCTTCTACCCACTCCCTCTACTCTATCTTTCACCCAAACCCTCTACCCGACCGTCTGCTCCACCTTTTATCCTACCATCTACCCTTTAGATACGCATATTGCATGGTATTATAGCTCAAACTACCATTCCGTGGCCACTAACTTGGGTATGGTCCACCATATTGGATTTCAAAATAGCGTCGGATATTCATATTTGAGTTCTACTCATGAAGCCCGATCGATAGATACCCATATTGCATGGTTTCATAGCTCAAACTCTCATTCTATGGCCGCCATCTTGGATTTCTAAACAGAGTCAAATATCGTTTTTTGACTTCTACTCATCAAGCCCGATCGATAGATACCCATATTGCATAGTATCATAGCTCAAACTACCATTCCGTGGCCTCCATCTTGGATATGGCCCACCATCTTGAATTTCAAAATGGCGTAAACTATCGATTTTTACTTCTACTCATCATGCCCGATCGATAGATACCCATATTGAATGGTATCATAGCTCAAACTACCATTCCATGGGCGCCATCTTGGATATGGTCCAAAATGGCGTCGGATATTGATTTTTGAGTTCTACTTGTGAAGCCCGATCGATAGATACCCATATTGCATAGTATCCGAAGCAGCATTGTCGTTAAAAAGCATATATTCTGGAGTTTTGACCGCCATCTTGGAACCTAAGCCGCCATCTTGAATTTAAATATCCTTGCTACCACCTCCACATCCTAAGGAATGTGTGATTAACAACTCTGCCGAAGAAATGAACTGTAAATCATTACCCATTGTCAAGATTCCAGGGAAATAACTTTTTTTTCGCATTGGAAATGATGCTCACAGATCGTGACAATATGCATTCTTTGCAGCATCGTTTACGCCACCTAGTGAACCAGTCACATACTATATTGTCCACTATGAGCAAGGTATGGGTGTGGGGAACATCTTCTCTGAAGAAGAAATTCAAAAATTTTGCATAATTCTGGAGATATTCACATCCAAAGGACTGTCCTATTTATAGGACGCTGGGCGTTCGGGTCATCTGTCCTATAAATAGGGCGCTGGGCGGATATGGGTTATTTTCAACTTCTATTCAATTTCTCTCGTCGCACACTTGCGATTCTATCCACCGTTTCTTTCATTACTTTCGTTACTCCCTCCTTCTTTGAGTAGTATTAAGATCACCAAGAAAAGCCAATAAAATTCAATTATGAGAAAATATCATGTGAGCCTCGGAATGTTCACCTGGAAGTGATTCTCTTCCGAGGACCAGGCAAATCATTCCACACTTTTTCTTCCACATTACTATCACCTGTTTCCAAAATATAAAGATCACTATATCACTCCTTGCTGGAGGGTTCTAAATCTTGGAACTATGACATTTCGTCGAAACACATTTGGTCGAATGACGTTTGGTCGAATGACATTTGGTCGAAAGTACATTTGGTCGAACGGACGTTTGGTCGAATGGACATTTGGTCGAAACCCATATTATGGAGTAGAAAAGATGAAAAAAGTGACGCATTTAAACGCGGTCAAGTTAAACTCGGCACGCTGCGATCTGAAATATTTGAAAATTCTTCAGTTCAGTGGAAGTTGGAACGCGAGCGAGCTCTAAATTGAACGCAGATAAATAATTAGGTACATTCGCATAATGCCTGCATGATACCCTGGTGTCCTCAAAGCTGAAATGGTTATATATCCGCCATTTTTTCAAAGATTTTAATAATCTTGGGATTCGATTCAGCATATCCGAGTGAACCGGTTTGATAACCGTGGTTTTCGGAAAATCCGGATTTTCAGGAACATGTTCGGCATGTCAGCTACAATAAACATCAAAGATAATAAACCAACAGTCTTGTCATCAGTCCATTGGTGGGCTATTCCAGAAAAAAAAATCTCTAAAAGTCATGTTCATCAATAATACTTTCTTACACCTCAACCTCACAATGTAGGTATATTTATATTTACGGATTTTCTTAAATTCCGGGTGGCCGGATCAGTTTATTCGCATAACATATCGATAGAGTAAGCACATATGAGTTCGGAGCTGAATCGGTATCTGAACGGGCGTTCTTGAGCAGTAAGCTCTGACACGCAAGTTAAATTACTACTGCGTTTCAATCAAAACATTGAAAGCATTTATATTATTTTCGACTCGTGTTCAGTTCAAGTGCAACACTACATGAAAGAACAGCCTATGTTTAAAAGAAGTAAAAATATCAGATGAAAAATCTGCAGCTTCAACATATGAACATAATAAAATCGAGAAACTTGAACAAAACTCCAGAATGTAAAACCACTGATGAGAAAAATCAGCAGTTGGTACATGACGCAATAAAATTAGTAAACTTGAAAGACCAGCCTATGTTTGAAAGAAGGAAAAATATCTAAAAAAAGGCATCAGCTAATGAAGAACAGCTTGTGTTTAAAAGGAAAAATTTCTTCTGAAACATTCAGCAGTTGGTACAGCGTACAGGAAAACGATGTTGGTGTCAATATGACCCAAACAGGCACGCTGAACGTGCATTACGCCATCGTGGTGCGAAAAACCTAACATCCTAGGAGGGTTAATAAACGTGAAAGAATAGCCTATGTTTCAAAGAAGGAAAATACATGAGAATGTCCTACATGAGAAAATCCTTTAGAAGTAACGGATTTCTTCCAATATGTTTTGATTGGTTGATTTTTTCGGATACTTTGTTACGAACACTTTTTATACTTTTAATATCACACATTTTTGTTAAAAATGATAAACTCGTATATCTTATATTTTCTGAGGGCTTTTCTTCTATTTAAACGCTTTAACAAAAATCCCTTTTTTTTTGTTTTTTCACCATTGAAAGATGAAAACAAGATCTTCTGAACAAGATTAAAAGATTTGAAATATAACTCAGGCCATAGCTATTGAGTGTCAAAAATAAGCCATTTTTAGAAGAAAACCATGAATAACTTTTTAAATGAGGATATAGAACTTTGCTGTCTTTAAAAAAAAACATATTGCACTAAAACTGTTCGGATGTTTTAAAAGTTATCGAAAGAAAACTTTTTTTTCGAATGTAACCCTATTTTTTTTTTTACAAAAATAATATCTCTGAAACCATAAAAGATATGTAGCAATATAGTTTCTTCGGCAAAGTTGTTCAGAATTAAGTGCTTCTCAACTTTGTAGAAACTGTGGAGCATTTCATTGCTCTATGTGGAAACATGGAGAAGTTGTGATCTTGAGAACCATTTGGACCCCCCATTTTTCACATTAATGTTCAAAAAATATGAAAATAGGCTTTTCCGAAGACAGCCTATAGCAAAAACTAATAATTTAGGCGTAAATATTTTTCCAGTTTAATATGGCTCTCCTTGAATCGATCAAAGATCCTTGCGGAAAAATTAGTCATGATTTATTCCTTCGATGACCGCAAAACGCTTGGATGTCTGCGAAAAAAAATTATTTAATTATTATCGACGAATGGCTCATTACTTTGTTCTATTGAAGCACTGCTGCCAAAAAGTCGAAAATGTACTAGTGTTCATATCATCATAATTTTTTAATGGATTCGTTAACTTCAACCTCTCAAATAAAGCTTATCAGTTTCGCGCCACTTTGCAAACCCAAAACTTCCTTGACACACTGAACGCTTTGTGCATCATTCCATCTTCATTGCCGCGTGGTTGTTAAACACAAAGACGTCGTTGAACTTGAACTTTACCATGGATTAAAGATTTGATGGCTAACAGGCACAGTCATACCTATGTATAGTGCCCGCATTGGTTTGAAAAGTGCGAATGCATCGTTCAGACTCTAGTAAGGCGTGTCTGCTGCGTGATCTCCTTGAATTTGCATACGTGATTCTTTAATTGGATATAGGTATCGTAATACGGGGTAACTTTGTGAATGCGGGTAGCTTTGATAGTGCGGGAGGCATTGTATCACTAGTTTACAAAATAAAACGAAAGTCGTGAACTTCTGTCAACGACCAAAATTTTTGAAGCACAATTTAGCGCTGATTTCGAAACCGTGCTTCAAAAAATTTTAAGTAGAACAGTTTTTGAGTTTTAGCTCAATATTGAGTTTTATAACTTTTTAAAATATGGAATTTATTAAAATTCAAATATCTTGCGTTTTGTTCAACCAATTTGAATCTTTTTCCATATATTAAAAGCTGAATACAATACCATTCGATCATCTGAATGCAGGTTTTGCGTCAGATTGATGAAATTCAAGATATTGGCAAATTTTAGAGGCGATCTCCTTAAATTTTAGCAAAATTTCCAAAAATATATGAACAGATATATTTTTTTCAATAAGACAAAAACAATTTAAAAATTCTTTCTCAACGTTTATTTGACATATCATATGTAGGCGAGTCACAGTAAAAAAAATCAGCACAATTGGAGCATTGATTACGGAGAATGAGATGTGTGAAGTAAGCGACTTTGCTTAAAAATAGAACAAAAATCGATTTCAAATCATCAACCTTGTATGAAAAGTCGAAAACATTTCCGCTCTACTGTATTTTTTTTTTCCTTTGCGTTTTTGAACTCAGGGCATGATTCTACACCAAAAATGATCATCAGCTTACCGAGTTCAAAAATGCTGTAAACTAGTGTAATTAATCTTTTAACTATGATTCTTTCAAACAGTTAAGAAAAAGACAAACGTGGATCAAAACTATGTATGCATAAATATGTATATGAAAGCCCATTTCAAAGGTATTTTCATTGAAACCGTGTTTATATAAAACTTTTTGATTAAAAAAAACATAAAAAATATTGATATTTTCACGCACGGATCGCGTTTGTAGATATCAGTTTATTTTGTGTGGCGAAATGTACCACTACGAGAAATTCACCTTTAGCTTCTATTCGCCACACCATATTTTTTCGATTTACTTCCAATCCATTTTGATAGATTTTTGATCCATTACAGTCGACAAATCAAGATGGAAAACATCATCAATATGGAACAATATTACCACCTGCTGGGGCCCGTGGTGCTGGGGTCACACGTTCGCTTCATAAGCAATAACACAAGTTTACAAAATAAAACGAAAGTCGTGAACTTCTTTCAACGACCAAAGTTTTTGAAGTACAATTTAGCACTGATTTCGAAACCGTGCTTCAAAAAATTTTAAGTAGAGCGATTTTTGAGTTTTAGCTCAATATCAAGTTTTACAACTTTTAAAAATATGGAATTTACTAAAATTCAAATACCTTGCGTTTTGTTCAACCAATTACAAATCTTTTGTCATAAATTAAAAGCTGAAAACAATACCATTCGATCATCTGAATGCAGGTTTTGCATCAGATTGATGAAATTCAATATATTGGCGAGTTTTAGGGACGATCTCCTTAAATTTTAGCCAAATTTCCAAAAATATATGAAGAAATGTATTTTTTTCAATAAGAATAAAACAATATAAAAATTCTTTCTCAACGTTTATTTGACATATCATATGTAGGCGAGATACAGTAAAAAAATCAACTCAATCGGAGCATTGACTACGGTGAATGAGATGTGTGAAGTGAGTGACGTTGCTTAAAAATAGAACAAAAATCGATTTCAAATCATCACCCTTGTATGAAAAGTCTAAAAAATTTCCGCTCTACTGTAATTTTTTTCCTTCGCGTTTTCGAAATCAGGGCATGATTCTACACCAAAAATGATCATCAGCTTACCGAGTTCAAAAATGCTGTAAACTAGTGTAATAGTTTCAGTTTCATTGTCGAATAAGAATGAAGCTAGCAGACGGTAAGTTTTGATAATATATTTCTAAATTTTGAAAAGACAAGAACAACAACTTTATTATTATTATTATTATTATTATTATTATTATTATTATTATTATCATTATTATTATTAGCTTTATTAGGGAGATTTTCAGCCCGAGGCTGGTTCATCTCCAATAGAACAACAACGTTTTTGAAAACATTTTTGGAAAACAAAATAAATAAGATTTTGAGCAGCATCGTTGAAATAGTTACTGGTGCTGTGGATGGGTTCACTGGTATGCATGCATCCATCATGCATAATGAACTTTTTTATTTTAGCTAAACTTCCAGAATGTTTTCGGATCGACAGCCAGATATAAGCTAAATTTAGAATTTCATTAGAAAGATTGTCATCAATTTTCAAAACCTGTATGCCGAAAAGCATCAGAAAAATCTTCATGAATGAATGAATGAATCTTCGCAGAACTTGGATCTCGACAAAAATATCCTCAGGTATTTTATCATTTATACATACAACCAATATACAATCAAACATGAAAACTTGCTTGAATTTTTTTTTTCAACCTTCGTGTTTTTAACTAAAATGCTGCATGAAGAAATCTGACTTTAAATTAAAAACCAAATAACTTCATCAAGTTGCAAAATTTGGGCAAAAACAAATCATGAATGCTGATGCTTAGTAAAAATATTCGCTTTTCCAGTGGGGGCTTTCTCTATTAAAAATTTTCAGAATTTTCTGCGGAATCTCTTGTAGCTCTTACTATAAAAGCTTTTTGGAGGTTTTATCAAACAGTCCCTAGAAACATCAACAATCATCATTTCAACACACCAACTTTGAACTTAAGTATAATTAATTACATTTCTAAGAATGTCTTAAATTGTTAATTTGTTCGAAGATTCGAGAAATATTCTTGTAAATGTCAAGAAATTTTAATTCCTTTAAAGGTTGGATTCCTTAGACTTGTTTCCTAATACTTCTGATGGTTTTCAATCATTGAAAAAATCGCCCTCAAATTTCCGTTTTAGTTATTTTCGCCCCCTCTGGACTAATTTTCGTCCTCTAGGGGGCAATTTCGCTTACTTTAGGAATCACTCGTTTTTTTTGTGGTTCCTCGGGTGATGTGGGGATCGACCCACTAAAAACTCATTCTCTCTCTTCCTTACCTTCGCGGTACGCCCGTTAGGGATGACTTCGAGAAGGGGGGGACCGTACATGAGTACACTCTAATAGTAAGCGTTCCACCAACTACCGCCTTAAGATGTTCACTCTCCCCTGGAGGCTCGGGTCCTGGCTAGTACTTAATCACTGGTTTAAATGGTATCAATGACTTGTTACTTCACACTAATGCATTAAAAGTTTATCATAAAAGTCAACGGTTTCGACAAAAACGGTTCATTATACCCCGATCTTCCCTATCAATGTGTTCCACTCTTCTACTCAAATATTTTGCCAACATGAAAATAACTTACCGATGGAGGTGGAACTTACCGACTTACCGCGATGGAGGTGACAGCTAAAAATGTAAACACAGTGTAAATACAACTTGACAAAGTTTCGTCAAGTGTCGTCGGTGCTTAACAAATTCCTTTGTGTTCAACTGTCACTCCGATCATCGGATGTCAAAAATACATGGTAAACAAAAGAAATCAGCTGATCGCATCTGTCTCAGGTCTCATGGATAGCCTTATTGTAGCAGGAACAGTCTACGGCATCAGTGTGGATGCAACTTATCGAGTGGTCGTGAACACTGTAGGTTAGATTCCCGGGGCAGGCAACATAAAAAAAAACCTTCAAAATATAAAACCAATGAATTGACTACCCAAGTAACCACAAGCATTATATCATTGCACAAATTAGACTGAATATCAACCTTTGCAATGCGAAATGCAGTACAGGTACTCTTCGATATAACGTACAAAAAAAATCTCTTTGTACGTTATATCGAAGTGTATACGTTATATCGAAGCAGAGAAATGTTTTATATTTTTTTATGCTAATATTGATGTAGGGTGACGAAGGGTATTATCGGCAGGTTTGTTCTCTTCGTCATGGAGGGTTTTTGTGGGCCGAATTGCCTGAAATTTAGGCATATAACTCAGCTTGGTTGGGAAGGATTTGAGGCCAATTCTGAGACCAACCGGTTTCAAAAAACCCCCCATGACGAAGAGAACCCCAAATAATGATTTCGGTGAAATTAACAAAAACAATTTTTTTGTGCTTCGATATAACGTACCGTCAAGGCGCCATTCACCGTGGGAGCTCCATTCACCGTGTGCCTTCGAATATTTTTTTCATTATTTCCATATTATGATGGAATGATATGACAATTTCCCTTCAATTTCACCAATACAACATTGTATTGGTGAAATTGAAGGGAAATTGTCATATCATTCAATCATAATATGGAAATAATGAAAAAATATTCGAAGGCACACGGTGAATGGAGCCCCCACGGTGAATGGCGCCTTGACGGTACATTTTTTCCCCAAATTGCGCTAATTTTGGGTAAAGGCTAATGCTTCAGCACAGCATTGATTTGAGTGATTTTTCAGATTATCTAATGGTTATTACTGAAAAAAAAATGCAATTTTTCAATGGTGTACGTTATATCGAAGCAAAATGTACGTTATATCGAATTCACTATATCGAGGGTACGCTTTATCGAGGGTACGTTAAATCGAAGAATACCTGTAATTCCACACTTGTCATGCAATAATCCTTTTTTGCATGACAAGATTGGCATTATCAATGTAATGATGCATTATATTTTTCTTTACATTAGGGTGCATTCATAGGTGGTATACGATAAATCAATAATTCGACACTGTAAAAACTGAATAAATGCAATGTATAAACTAGCAAAGGTTGCTCTAACAATTCAATTATGAAAGCATGACTCTAATGGTAAACAAATGAAATCAAGAAGAGTGAACAATTTTACGCTCAACTCTAGCGGTCTTCAACACTTCTGGTTCAACTACCGACCAACTTAATCCCCGTTTGAACCACCGATCGACGACTTTCTTCAGCAAAACCTTTTAAAGAAGACCTTTTCCCTTTTCTGTTGACTGCTATCACATGCCAATAATTATGAATCCACAATTAGCATATGAGCAGTGTGCGAAAGGTGTTTCAATATTTTATTATTGATTAAATATCTTCTAAAATGCATTATGTATTCATCAGTGATTTTTCAAAATGTGTTTACAAGGATTTTATTACATATGACATAGTCGTTTTGCCCTCTACTGCAATGATTGAGGCAGAAGAACAGTTTCCTTTTAGTTAATGAAATAATCTGTTGTTATCGCTGTAGCAGAAACAGTCCAAGGCGCCAGCGCGTATGGAACTCATCTAGCGGTCTTCAACACTTCTGGTTCGACTCCCGACACAGCAACAAAAAATAATTTCAAAAAAGTTATCATGGATTGACACTTTTTGAATTTTTCTCGAAAAAATGTATTTTTTACATCAATGTCAATAAATGTTAGTGTTGATGTCCAAATATTTTCCACTTCTGTTCTCAAGTTATCTTTCATCTAATATATTAGAGCCTATTTAGATTAAAGGAAGAACACATTTAGTAATTTTTGTGTGGTATTGTAAATTTGACTTATTTTCCTCTATATGGGTAAAAATTTCAACCCGGTATAACTTAATTCGCCGTGAGAAAATATTATATTTTATAACGTTGTATGAAATATCAATATATTATAGATAAACGTTAAAAAATTCATTCAATTCGGTTCACTGGATTCCGAGATATGACATCTCAAAAATGAATTGTCTAAAAAAAATAGTGTTTTATCCGAACGGTTCTAACTTTGCGAAATATTAATCAATAAAGCCCAAATTTGTACCAATGATGCACATAAAACAGGTTGATAAACAGTCAAAATTTGAGATTTTTTTGATGCAATCTATGAAAAGTTACAGTATGTTGATTTTTTTTTTGTGGAAAAAAAGTTGCCTATCCCAAACATTGTGGCCACCCCCTGTATTTTAGCTTTATAGCTGTTCAGTATAACAACTGAAAGACTGTTTTCATTCACTCCTGCTATCCCTCCAAACTGCCCCAACACCTGCATTACTTTGATCGCATATTATTGTATTCAGTTGTTAGTTTTTGGAAAAATATTCGAAATTGGTCGAACGAAACGCAAGATATTTAAATTTTAGTAAATTCCATATTTTAAAAAGTTGTAAATCTCGATATTGAGTTAAAACTCAAAAACTGTTCTACCTGAAAATTTTTGAAGCACGGTTTCGAAATCAGCGCTAAATTGTGCTAAAAAAGTTTTGGTCATTGTCAGAAGATCACGACTTTCGTTTTATTTTGTTAACTAGTGTAATATATATGAGAATAAATGAGAATATATGAGAAATAAATAAATAAATAAAATCAATACCTTATGAATTTTTGCTATAACCAGTGCCGAAAATTTCATTTCGACATATCTAAATTCAACCACCTGCAGCTCACTTTAGAAGCTGAACCTGAGAACATGGTATATGAAAAACTTGTGCGGCTAGACCAATTCTGCAAGAAAGTCACGGAAAAGCCGCTATTTTTCGAATATTTAATGTAAATGTCACGGACTACCTTTGAAAAATACCAAATGATATTCACCGTGAATATCATTTGCATTTTTCGAAGGTAGTCCGTGACATTTACCTTAAATATTCGAAAAATAGTGGTTTTCCGTGACTTTCTTGCAGAACTGGGCCAGCCGCACAAGTTTTTCATATACAATTTTCTAAGGTTCAGCTTCTAAAATGAGCTATAGGTGATTGATTTTAGATATGACGAAATGAATTTTTCAGTACTGGCTATAACTAAAAATTATGGATGCCATAAGAATACATTATGAAAATAGATCGTGCTTGCTATGACAAATTTCATAGGATGGACTTATGAAAAGAACAAAAAAAAAAATCTTAAAATGATGTAGACTGGATACGATCCATGAACGTCGGAATCACCGAGCACATGTTTTATCCACACGGCTACCGACGCTTGTGAACACCATGATGCTAAACATAAGTAAAATCCAAGCAATGAGACGATTCTGCGTCATAGTGCGACCTTATGAAATTCATTCGAATCATTATAAATTGTTTAAAGGTCGTTTCATAAGTTGGGCCTTATGGACATCTTGAGGTTATTTGGCTGAGTGTAGAGCAAGTGCATTTATGTTGCTTTAGCATTGGCAGTCAACGTGCAGCTGCATGTGGTACCGTGAACCGGGGTCAAATTGATCTCCGGGTTGAAATTGGTCAGTTGTTTTTCAAATAGATAAAGCATTTTTGACTAGTTTCCTTACAAAAAGCATTTAGTATCAGATTCCGACAGCACGATACTTAAAAGGAAACTATTGCAAAATATACTTTTTCTAACGGAAAAACGTCTTATCAATTTCGACCCGAAGATCAATTTGACCCCGGTTTATGATACTATTGTGATTACAGTGGGGCCCTTTTCGAATTTGATTTTGCTTTAAAGAAGTGTTTATAGCAATGCAGCATTATAATGACAATTGTATATTCTACTATAAAGTTGAAATAATGCACTTATATACTGCTTCGTGGTTACTTGGATGTTTAGTAAACATTTTGGGTATTTTTGTGGCGTTTTGTATAAATACAAAAACATACTGGCTTAGTTGAAGACAATATCACATTCCAACAGATAGTAAAAGTGGGAATTCACCTAGATTGGCATGTCTACAACAACAACAATATATATGTATATAATCTAGTACTGTGCGGTAATATCAATATACCGCAAAGTGAATGGAATACCAATGGATTACCCGTATGGAGTGCGTTCAATATTGGTCAGCTGGAGTAAAATCATTTTGTTTTGTATGACGAAAAGCATCTGAACATAAATTTATCGAAATAAAAAGCTTTTGAAAATAAAAACATATTTGGTAGGTACCAAATCGGTAATCATTGTGCACAACCGCCATCAAATATTTTTTCGATGAATGTGTTCCACTTAGAGAAATTCGCCTTTAGATTCTATACCCCTTACAATATTTTTGCGATTTACTTCTCATTGCTCGATACGGAGAATAAGAAAACGGTCGAAGCATTTCATTCATTTAAAAGCGTTTAGTTACAGGGGGTGGCCACAATTTTTGGGATAGGCAACTTTTTTTTCCCACAAAAAAAATCAACATACTGTAACTTTTCATAGAGTGCATCAAAAAATCTCAAATTTTGACTGTTTATCAACCTGTTTTATGTGCATCATTGGTACAAATTTGGGCTTGATTGAATAGTTTTTCGTGGAGTTGGAACCGTTCGGGTAAAACACTATTTTTTAGACAATTCATTTTTGAGGTGTCATATCTCGGAATCCAGTGAACCGAATTGAATAAATTTTTGAACGTTTATCTACAATATATTGATACTTAATACAACGTTATGAAATGTAATATTTTCTCACGGCGAATTAAGTTATACCGGGTTGAAATTTTTACCCATATAGAGGAAAATAAGTCAAATTTACAATACCACACAAAAATTACTAAATGTGTTCTTCCTTTAATCTAAATAGGCTCCAATATATCAGATTAAAGATAATTTGATAACAGAAGTGGAAAATCTTTGGACATCAACACTAACATTTATTGAAATTGATGTAAAAAAATACATTTTTCCGAGAAAAATTCAAAAAGTGTCAATCCATGATAACTTTTTTAAACGTTCAAAAAGTATCTATGTTTTAATAGTTTGTGAAGCATTCATATATTGCTAGTGTACGTTCAAAATTTCATTTATTTCGGTTCACTGGTTTCCGAGATATGACAGCTAAAAAATAAGTTGTTTAAAAAATAGTGTTTTACCCGAACGGTTCTAACTTTGCGAAAGATTAACCAATCGAGCCCAAATTTGTACCAACGATACACATATAATAGGTTGACAAACAGTCAAAATTTGAGATATTTTGATGTACTCTATGAAAAGTTATAGCATGTTGATTTTTTTGTGAGTGAAAAAAAATTGCCTATTCCAAACATTTTGGCCATCCCCTGTACATTCAGATATAATTATATTCATGGAATGACTATTTTATATTCATTTGATGAGTAAATCCAATTTATGCATTAAGATTTCTTAAAAATAGGCTCTGAATATCTTATTATTCCAATATATTTGGCAAATTTGTAATATTTGTTTAGTAATTTAATTGCAAAATTGTTGATGCATCTTCAAGTTCTACTGAATTAAATACATAATAGATACATTTCTCCCAACCAATCGAGCCCAAATTTGTAACGATACACATATAATAGGTTGACAAACAGTCAAAATTTGAGATATTTTGATGTACTGTATGAAAAGTTATAGCATGTTGATTTTTTTGTGAGTGAAAAAAAAATTGCCTATTCCAAACATTTTGGCCATCCCCTGTACATTCAGATATAATTATATTCATGGAATGACTATTTTATATTCATTTGATGAGTAAATCCAATTTATGCATTAAGATTTCTTAAAAATAGGCTCTGAATATCTTATTATTCCAATATATTTGGCAAATTTGTAATATTTGTTTAGTAATTTATTTGCAAAATTGTTGATGCATCTTCAAGTTCTACTGAATTAAATACATAATAGATACATTTCTCTCAGATCTGGAGAAACCGCTTTCGGCTAAATTACCTGATAAGCAAAACAAAATTAAGCTTGTATTAGCCCCTTCATTTAACGTGATAATGAAGTTTGATTCACAGACGTAACATTGGCAATATTTCCACCGACCACGTTTTTAACGATCATTTTAAATCTTCATGGTTGTAGCTTTCACAACCGGAGGCACGCACATCGTTTTTCATTGCGTTTGACGTTTCACACTAACTCCTTCTATTGTCATTGTTACACAACGCAGTGTGTCGTGTAACACGTTCACCAGGTGATGGTAGTGTGAACTGGGCGTTGGATTTCCACGAAAATGATTCTAGGCGTTACGTCTGTTTGTCTGTGGTTGATGTTGACTTATCAATGAAAATACTTTCCTACATTTTCTCACATCATAGCTTTGGCAGAGTACAAGCCCATGCACAAGAGGGAGGCTTTAGGTATTAACACCCCCCCCCCCCCATTATCGGCAGCTCATACACTACGCACCCCTCCGCCTTTTGCCGAAATCGGGAAAAACCCCTCCCCTGGGCCCACTTCTGTGCACGGGCCTGGCAGAGTACCATCAGATTCAATGCATTTGCACGTTCCTGTTGTTAAATTAAATTATACAGCCTCAGCAGGTTCTGAGAAGTGAGAAAAATTACCAATCAACACTTCCAGTCAACCAACCTAAACTAAATTTTACTTAATTTTTAGGTTTAAGGCTATTTAGTGATTTTAGGTCCAAGTTGTGACCACCAACATATTTTCAATTACTGTTTTATACTATCTCATCACACATATTTGAACCATTATGTGACCGGCAGGGTATCCGGATACCTTTTTCATTTTGAAATCTCGATATTTAAATAATTACACTAGTTTACAAAATAAAACAAAACTAATGGTCGTGAACAAACAAAAGTCGTCAACGATCAAAATGTTTGAAGCACAATTTAGCGCTGATTTCGAAGCCGTGCTTCAAAAACTTTTAAGTAGAACAGTTTTTTAGTTTTAGCTCAACATTGAGTTTTACAACTTTTTAAAATATGGAATTAACTAAAATTCAAATATCTTGCGATTTGTTCAACCAATTTTAAACCTTTTAACATACATTAAGAGCTGAATATAATACCATTCGATCATTTGAATGCAGGTTTTGCGATCATTTGAATGCAGGTTTTTGAAATTCAAGACAAGGTTGCGACAAACGTATACCAAAGTCGTGAGCGAGCTGTGAAGGTAACTCTCCACGCGGTGAATGTAAATATCATTCACGCTGTGGATAGTTGCTTTCACAGCTCGCTCGCGACTTTGGAATGCGTGTGCGACCCCAATGTTATTCGGCAAACTTTCAGATAAAACTACAAGGTTAAATTCATCCATACATTGTTTTTCGATAGCACGCTTCTGAACTGAGATAATAGCAAATGAATGTAAATCTTTGCAAATGAATGGTTGCAACCTTGATTCAAGATGTTGGCGAGATTTGGGGACGATCTCCTCAAATTTTGGCAAAATTTCATAAAATATATGAAGAAATGATTTTTTTTCAATAAGAAAAAAAAATTATAAAATTCTTTCTTAACGTTTATTTAACATATCATATGTAGGCGAGTTACAGTAAAAAAATCAGTTCAATCGGAGCATTGATTACGGAGAATGAGATGTGTGAAGTGAGCGACTTCGCTTAAAAATAGAACACATATCGATTTCAAATCATCAACCTTGTAAGGAAAGTCGAAAAAAAAATCCGCTCTACTGTAATTTTTTTCCTTCGCGTTTTCGAACACAGGGCATGATTCTCCACCAAAAATGTTCATCAGCTAACCGAGTTCAAAAAAGCTGTAAACTAGTGTTATTGAGATAGGATATTAAAACTCCGTTAGATCTAACAACTCGTGCATATATATCTATTAATGGTGTTGACCGAATTTTAAAGTGAGGATGGGCAGGGAGTGAGGTTTCTGTTTTTTTATTATTACAGTAGACGTTCGATAACTGCAACATGTTTACGTTTTACTTAGCGAACGAAATTCGGTAACTGCAACGACTGAAAGATGTCAACAAGTTGTCAAGCGACAATAAATAACCGTGAACGTGATCCGACCACGCCATTGACACGCCTATACCTATAACATGGAGTGACAGTAGTGACATTAGGGGCCCAATTGGCTTCTTTAGTGGTGTTGAGATAATGCCATATTCTGAATCTGCATGCCAAACTGAGCCGAAATCCAAATTTTCATCAATTTTGGTGCCCGGGAACCCATTTAAAAATCAATTTGAAATTTGTATGGGAGCGATTTGTCGAATCACCCCTCGTCGCATTTTGTACTGAGCGGAGCTGTCAAGCAGTTGCCCAGCTGTCAAAAGGTGATTTCAAAAAATCTCTTTGAAATTGATTTTAGATACCAAAATAAAGTTCTAAAAATCTGAAAAAAATCATAGCAGCTCAGAAAAAGGTGCTCTTTCGTTTAAAAATAGAAAATCATTGAATTTTTCTTAATTTAAAAACCCAATTTCGTTTGATCCGCACATATTGGGGCCGTTTAAACAAAAGAGATGTTGACAACAATGCCTGTCAGTGGGTTGGATCCGACTGTTGATTTGGACTAACATGGCGCACCATTTTGACGTTTGGCGGTGTGTTAATTGTAAATTTGTTGTACTTACCGGACTTGCAGTTAAAAAGCATTGCAGGTAAACCGTTTGCACCAACCGAACGTCTACTGTACCGTCATTGGGGGTGAGAATGGGTCAAAAATGCATACTTCCACATTCATTGTTCAATAACTTTTGCTTCTTTGCATGAAAAAGTCCTTTGATCACTGGAATGTGATCTTTGGTAATGCATGCACAAATGATAAAGAAATGTATGGAGTTCGTCAATTTTCCTTAAAACTACAAGTGTATGCAAATTGACCCATTCTCGTCCCATCGAGGGGGAGAGAATGGGTCAAGGGAACCGAAGCTGTTCCGCATTGACAACAAAGCAAGTTGATAAAGTTCTGGTCAAGGTTGATACTACTAAACAATAATATATTTTCAAGCTTTTTTCGATGATTTATCAAAAAATAACTAATTGTTCTAGAAACTAAATGTTTGGCAACTACGAGAATGACACCGTAACATTTTTGATTCGATATTCGCAATATTTGATGAGATATTTCAGATGATGTTTTGACCCATTCTCGCCTCTCTGACCCATTCACGGAGAAAAAAAAAAATAAAGTTATATCAATCATATTGCGGTCGCGAACAAGCATATGTGTGCACTGACTTTTATATAATCCCTTTTTGAGATTGTACTACGCATACTACCATAGGACCAAAGATGGTTAGAAGTTATATTTGACATTTCTGTCCGTGTTGTCAGTCCCAACGACGGTACGTGAAATCGAAATGATGATATTTCAGTAAATTTTTCATTTTTTTGGCTCATTCAGCTCCAACACTTATTATCTATCGAGAAAATATTAGGTTGGATTGATCTGATCATCGTTGATTTTGGAAATCGGGGCATTCCATGAGCATGTCTTCTTCTTCTTCTTCTTCTTCTTCTTCTTCTTCTTCTTCTTTCTGGCTCGACGTTCCAACTGGAACATGGCCTGACTCACTTTAACTTAGTGTTGTTTGAGCACTTCCACAGTTATTAATTGAAGGGCTTTCTTTGCCTGCCATTGCATGAATTTGTATATGATACACTATGCCCAGGGAAGTCGAGAAAAGTTCCCGACCGGAACGGGAATCAAACCCGCCGTCTCCGGATTGGCGATCCAAAGCCTTATCCTCAAGGCTAACAGAAGCACCCTAGAGCATGTCCTTATACCATATTGAAGCCCACATTTGCTGAGGCTTGGAACCTTAAAATGGCCATGGCTAGCCACGGTCCCACGGGAAACTTATACCGGAATCCCAACTTCGAAGTTAACGTTTTAGACCCCAGGCTAGTTTATACTATATGCTGAAGCAATTTCTGGATGACACGTGTAACGTACCGAAAATCCCGTACATTGTGTTGTATAAAAACATGCACCCGAAAACCGGATTTAACGGCACCCATGGTGATCGGACCGGTCCTACCAAATAATATATCGATAAAAAAAATCGGTGGGAATTTCACGAAGACATGATTATTTCAATTTCGTTGGCATCTGGGTAGCCTGCTGCCATTCTATGAGTTTTTTTGCCGGCCACTCTGTGGTTAATCAGCGTAACCCCAAAATATACAAAATCCTATGCTTTGAGTCAAAGATTATTCCTGATACGCTCTTCTCCATCAAGTGTCCAGCATCGACAACATCGTACAAAATGGCGTCGAATCTGCCGAAGGTCATCCAGGTTTATGAATCAGGTGTTTTGCTCAATTTTATGCAAAGTCACCATTCTGCAGCACTTTTCCTTCATACACACGCTGATTAAACATGTAACAGTTGGTGGCAGCTTAGTTTATCCTCGAAAAGCTGTTGAAATACGTCTAAATTATCAGTTTTTTTTCTTATCCATATCAGGTATATGTCTTACAAAACGACTAAAAATGGCAACACCGACAGCATAAAAATCAAGCCGTTAATTTTCGTTGATTTCGGAAGCCATTTCCACAGAAATAAATCAACAATTAAAATGAGTAATTCTCGCTAAGACTGGCCCACAATTTACAAATTGTCTTTAAAAATGCTCAAGGTGGCAACTTTCTGAAAGTCCTTGCCGAAAATGTAAGGCAAATTCATTTGGTTACTGAAATTGATGGACCCCCCGTTTTTTAGACCCACAACAATTTTCGCAGAACCCTCGATTTTGGTCAAATGGTGGCTCATTCAAACCGATATAACTCATTTTTTTTTCCAAAAAACACCTCAAAACGAAATGTTGTTGAAAAAAGGAAAGATAAGCTACTATTTACAATTATAAAAAGTTGGGACGGCTATATTGGTTTTGGCCGCCATCTTTGATTTTTATACCAAAACTTTTTTTTCATCATGTTGGCAACCACCGCTTTTCAAAATTTTTGGATCAATTGATAGCTGAGACATTTATACACAACATATCAAAAAATTAGAGATGCATTTTTTTCTTTTCAAAATATATCTGCCGTTTTGTATGCCATTTTTGCGCACTGGGCCAGGTGCCGCTCGTATACATAAATGCAGCGTTATTTTGCAGTGTTTACGAACACGGATTTAAATTCTGAACCAACCAATGGAAAGCTGAAGATTTAAGCTTTTAAAAACACTAAAAAAGTTATAAAAGCAATGCCGTATCATTGAAAAACAGTCAATAACGGAAACGAACCTCCGATTTTCCCAGATTTTGCTCCCGGTGTGTAATTTAAATGCATACTTGCAGGCGTAAACTCTGGTGCTGTTGCATGTCGTTACCGGTGCACATGGAAATGTATGGAGAAAACGTGGCTTGATTTATAAAACTGCAGATAACTTTTGATAGGAAAAAAGGGATATCAAATTTTTTGATATGTTATGTATTAATGTCTCAGCTTTCAAAAATTTTGAAAATCGGTGGTTGCCAACAAGGTGAAAACAAAGTTTTGGTATAAAAATCAAAGATGGCGGCCAAAACCAATATGGCCGACCAAACTTTTATAAATGTAAATAGTAGTTCTACCTTTCCTCTGTTCAACAACGTTTCATTTTGAGGGTATTTTAGAAGAAACTTTCGAGTTATAACAGTTTAAATGATCTAACATCTGACCAATATCGAGGGGTCCTCAAAAAGTTTTGTGGCTCTTAGTAACGAGGGGTCCATCAAATTGAGTAACCAAACGCATTTTCCTTACTTTTTCGGCAAGGACTTTAAGAAAATCGCCACCTCAAGCATTTTTAAAGACAAAGTGTAAATAGTTAGCCGGTCTCAGCGAGAATTACTCAATAACAAAAAAAAAAATTTTTTTCCCACCAAAACATAGAAAGAGAAATAGACGGCAAAAACTATGTGTGCAATTCAACAAGCAATCGTTGGCTGTCTGAATTCGCTCACGCTCGTCGGACTTTAAAAAGGGATAACATCTCTGTTTGAATTATACCGGGCAAATTATTGAATCTGTTGATTGCCTAGAACCGAATGGACGCAATTACGGCGCGTCGGATTTCGGTGACTTCGGCGGCCTTCTGCCGCCTCGCTTCCTCAATCCTCTATGCGGCTTCAAAATCCGCAGAAGTAGCAATCCACTACAAGCCAATAATAGCTATTTAATAATACTAGTTTTTATGCAATGAATTGTTAAATGAAGATTTTTACAACCGGAATAGTACATTTATTCAACGAGGCGAGCTTTTACACCACATTTTTGCATAGTTGGAAAATAATATTTCAATATTGAGTACATAAGTGATCCGATTTTGTCAGCCCCTTTACAAAACACAGTTTTTGCTCTCCTAAAAAACTCTATGCTCTGCATTTAAGCTGTAGTTTAATGATGACCATCAATTAGTTGGTTAAATTTTGACCGTAAAATAACGCGAGCAAAATGTTTGTCGCAAAATGGGGCTGACAAAATCGGGTCCTAACTGTATAACTTTTTTATATTTTTCTGTGGGATATTTTTCCTAGTAATTTGTTAACATAATTTAATGCGTATTATGTTTACGGTATTTACGATAAAGATGAGCTGAATGTAGGAATGAATACTTTTGTTTTCTTGTTGTGTATAGGCAGCCGGTCTATGAAGTATAGCGCATTTAGTTCACCACTGGACTATCGCACTAGTTTTCAAGAGTGCGAAAACGCAAATAAAAGTGCGCGATTGCATCCAATCAACTGTCTTCAGAGCACTTATTCAGCATAAATCGAAGAATTAGTGCGCCGAAGACATCAATTTAATTTGATGCAATCGCGCATTTTTATTAACGTTTTCGCACTTATGAAGACTCAGTGCGCAGTCCAGTGGTGAACTAAATGCGGTGTATCATTTTCGTTGCAACAGTTTAAATGCTATAAATTCTCGGTAGCTACTTATTTCAAGGCCACAACACAACGAACGATTCATTGAGTTATTCTCTTTCGGCAGCAGTCTTTTCATTTTACTTTCACTTTCAAAATAGGTACCACACTACCTGTTTGAACTGTGTCGATAACCTAATATCATTGTTTCCGGTTGAAATCCAAAGTACCCTGGGGTGCGACATTAGAGTTTACCTAATTTAAAATGTCAGAACTCGATTTGGATTAGTGCCTATTGTAGCTCTTAATTAAATTAATGACGCGCAACAGAAAAAAAAAACGATTCAAATTTACTTTGATTTGGTGCTGTGATGGTAGCGTAAAAACAAGAATTACAAGTTTTATTATTAAATATATGGCAGTCTTTCCCTGAATGGGCTTCGATTCAACCGAAAAGTTAGTGGTATTAGTTTAATTAACTTTAATATGTTTGTTGTATTTTTTCGGTTATGACATTTGATGTTAACTTACCAGTAGGTGAGCGCTCCCAAAAGCATAGCAATCTTTGGTCCAATTTTCGACAGCACCGATGGAGTCAACCAATTCGAGATCGATAGCAATGCATATATAACCTGTTTGGGATGCAAAATGGAAAAAAGAAGAAAAGTCGAAAGAAATTGTAGCGCTTCATACAGCGTAGTAACCGATAATCGTTGACGGTGTTATGTAAGCTTAGTTTCGACAAATAAGTGAGCGGTTTATGTTTTGGTTTATATCATGTAGTAATTTTTGGCACAAGGGAAAAAAATGCAGCCGGTGAAATTTAAAATGTAAAATATGAAGTGTATTTCCGAGATAATTTTAGTTGCTAAGGGGTTCTGTACTGGGTAACATGCTCTCTCTACACTGATAAAATTCCAACTTTATCAACATGAGACTACTTTTTATATAATTTACAAGACATTGTTATCGTTATTTTTAATTGTGCGGATATAATTATCGTAAAAACCTTTTAGCTTTGATGAGGTAACTTATGATGCTTATGCACCCTATCAATCACATTTATGTTTAGTCAAACATAACAGATATAGTTTCTTTCCAATAGTGAAAAATAATATATGTTCACCTATACAGTAGACGTTCCGTCGGTGCAAACGGATTAACTGCAATGCTTATTAACTGCAAGTCCGGTAAGTGCAACAAATTTGCAGTATTCGCACCGCCAAACGTCAAAATGGTGCGCCATGTTAGCCCAAATGAACAGTCGGATCACGTTCACGGTTATTTATTGTCGTTTGACAACTTGTTGACATCTGTCAGTCGTTGCAGTTACCGAATTTCGTTCGCTAAATGAAACGTAAACATAGTGCAGATATAGAACGTCTACTGTACTTTTTAAATTTGGCAAGCCAGTTTCCAACGGCCGTCAAGAAGGCCAAGACGGGTGTCATCATTGGACTTCCGAACGATAGAATATCTCTGTCCTTTTTCGATTCAGCTGTGGGATTAAGGTAAGCCATTTATTTTAGTGACGATGAAAGTTGACCGGAAAATTATGCGCCACAAGCCGGCGAACCAACAAAAAAACGGTACCAGACGACATAACTGGAAGTTTTCACCCGCAGCCACCAGCGAAATCTCATGGACTTGGTCAGCACAGAGGTATCTGGCGGCCGGGAAACGACTGGCGGGATCCGACTTCAGACATTCATCCGCAGGAAGCTGATGTCGGTGATTCTATTCGGTCGTCTGATCGGTAAGGTGCACCGTAAGAAGTTCTCCATCGCGATAAGGAGAACGGAACGAACGTGTTCGTCGGTGTGAACCCGTCCAAGTGATGGATCGTGCAGATGATGAATAAAAAGAACGCCATATAAACCAGCTCGGTAACATCCGGACTCAGGTCCCGCCGAAGAATTGAAAACAAATAGTTATACGTATTCCATATTCCGAGAAATAAAATGAAAATAAAAAATGATTATTACAAAACAATCAAGAGTTATTTTTGTAAATTGAATTTTCATTTCTATTTAAAATCTCTATGATTTTATAAGAAACTATAATATAAATGTTATAAGCCTTACACATAAATTTTATTGGTCAGGGCAAATAAATTTAATAAGATTTCAAACATAAACTTTATATTTGCTGAACATTATAAAAATTATGTTAGGCTCCTTTTAAAGGTGCATACAAATTGCAAAAAATATGTAGTTTCAAACATAAGAAGTATACGGAAAATCGCTTCAGAGTATAATGTTGTAAATGTCTTTCAATAATAGTCACATAAATAGACGAGTTGCAAAAAGTTGATTTTTCAGCACAAGCCGTACATTTATTCAACGAGGCTTGTCGAGTTGGATAAGTACGAAGAGTGCTGAAAAATCGAGTTTTGTAACGAGTAACTTGCATAAAATGTTTTACCGTCACTTGCAAAAGATCGAAATCACGGCCTACATAAAAACCACAATAGGCACTTATGTATCGGATTGCAACTATTTTGAGTTTTGCAGCGAGCTGCACTAAAACTCTCACACAATGATGTTCCTTCTTCTTATGTATGTCTCTATTTCCTTCTGGAACTTGGCCTGCGAGATCGTAGTGTGCTTTGCCAACGACAGGATGCAAATTCTTGCCTGTCACGAATTACCTCGTGGAGTTTTTATTTAGTTCTACCGTGTTGGTGTTGACCAAAAACCAAAAAGTATTGTTTTTTTTTTCAGCGAAAGTGTCTACCACCCGCTAGCCCGTGAACATTTGACGACGTCTCCTGAAACCCTTCGACCGCCGGACCGTGAGAAGAACCCCAGTGTCGGACGACACGCAGTGTCCATATGGACCGTTATGCTACCAAACCGCTACGGCCTGCCGACAGCGCCACTCCTAGGCCTATTGTTGGCCATCTCACCAAACTCCTGGGTCTACTCCGGACGACGACAGATCGTGCCCCACCTGGACCGCGGAGACGCTATTCCGCCAAACCGCTATGGCTTGCCGACCTCGCCGCTTATTGACCTTCCGCCAAAGTGCCGGATCGACTTCGTACCATGATCGACTGACCCCGCCCGGCCCGGCCTGCAAAGAAGGCTTTCGCTTCATTGATTGCTCTCCGGCCACCTTCGTGGAACCTAAGGACGACCCTACTCGTGTCGGCTCGCTAGACAGTCTGGGACACAGTAGAACGGCGTACCCCTGTGAATCCTAGACCATTACCTAACCAAAATCCCAACTCCTTTCTATTTACGAGGGCGTCGGTTAGTCGCTCGCCTCTCGTTTAATAGATATCGTTTCTTCCCTCCTATCCCTTCTCATCCTAGTCACGAAGATAACGCAACAGGTAGGATAGTTTACATGATATATCATGTGAATTTGTGTTATATGTCAAGTAAACACTCATAGCCATGCTGAATTACATGACATATAATGGAAGTTTACATGACATTTTATGACTTTTATATGATATGTCATGTAAACTTCTGTG
Organism: Aedes albopictus; assembly: GCF_035046485.1. Taxonomy (NCBI): domain Eukaryota; kingdom Metazoa; phylum Arthropoda; class Insecta; order Diptera; family Culicidae; genus Aedes; species Aedes albopictus. Next base: position 182,552,287 of record NC_085136.1, on the reverse strand, counting down.
ATATCCCACGCCCCAATTATGTGCACAATATGTCACAGAATTTTACACTCTTTTTTCGATCTGTGTACACCCTTAAATGAAACAAAACAGCGCACGAGTAACTTTCACGCAGTGATCAAAAAGACAAAGGAATTTTCACTCATATTTGTGTACGACTGGATCAACACAAAAAATGTGCTGATCCGATGTTACACAAATTTGCGTGAAAATTCTTTTGTCTTTTCGGCCGCTGCGTGAAAGTTACTCGTTGCGGTGTGTACATCGAGTTTTACGTGTAGGCAAAATTGTGTTTCTTTTCGTTTCAGAGAGCGAGCACTGGCGCTTTTTTTATTATTTTTTATTCCTGTTCGGGTTTGTCACTGCGACCAGTCATCCTAGTCACGAAGATAACGCAACAGGTAGGATAATTACGATACACAGGTAAAAATAATGAGATTTACACGACATGTAAATTTCATTTTAGTCATGTAAACTTAGTGTTACGATAGTTTACATGATATATCATGTGAATTTGTGTTATATGTCAAGTAAACACTCATAGCCATGCTGAACTACATGACATATAATGGAAGTTGACATGACATTTTATGACGATATGTCAAGTAAATTTCTGTGATATCCCACGCCCCAACTATGTGCACAATATGTCACAGAATTTTACACTCTTTTTTCGATCTGTGTACACCCTTAAATGAAACAACACAGCGCACGAGTAACTTTCACGCAGTGATCAAAAAGACAAAGGAATTTTCACTCATATTTGTGTACGACTGGATCAACACAAAAAATGTGCTGATCCGATGTTACACAAATTTGCGTGAAAATTCTTTTGTCGTTTCGGCCGCTGCGTGAAAGTTACTCGTTGCGTTGTGTACATCGAGTTTTGCGTGTAGGCAAAATTGTGTTTCTTTTCGTTTCAGAGAGCGAGCAATGGCGCTTATTTTTTTTTATTCCTGTTCGGGTTTGTCACTGCGACCAGTTTTTAGATCTATTGTGACATTACCCGTATCCTTAGTGTAGTGCATGTCGCATTACTCAATTGGGTTTTTAAATTAAGAAAAATATATTGATTTTTTGATTTTATTCGAAAGAGCACCTTTTTTATGCCAGTATGATTTTTTTCAGATTTTTAAAACTTTATTTTGATACCTAAATTCAATTACAAAAAGATTTTTTGAAATCACCTTTTGACAGCTGGGCAACTGCTTGACAGCTCCGCCCAGTACGAAATGCGACGAGGGGTGATTCGACAAATCGCTCCCATACAAACTTTAAATCGATTTTTAAATAGGTTCCCGGGCACCAAAGTTCATGAAAATTTGGATTTCGGCTCAGTTTGGCATGTAGATTGTGAATATGGAATTATCTCAACATCACTAAAGAAGCCAATTGCCATTGAGGGGCAATAAAGTATCGATTTTGATACAGTTTTTACAGTACTGATATTGGCCATGCATCGGAAACCTAGCATCACCCTTGTTTTACTGCTAAATTCTCCCCAGTAAGAAGTTTAGAACCCGGGTTTTAACATTAGCAGCAATACCATTCCAATAATGGAACATATGTTCAGTAATAAGGATTCTAGTATGTTCCTTGCCTACCAGCACTTACCTGTCTTTGAAGAGTTAGTACATACATGGATCCCTAGCCCGATTTGATGTACTTTGCATCAAGTTTAGCCTCGAACGGCGAGGTTTTTAACTATCTGCAAAGTAAAGTTGGTTAACTTAGTTTTATTCAGAGACCGTAAGCCACCACGATACCAGTGACGATCAATTCTGACTATACATGTCAATGGTTGCTCCTCCGTGATTGATCTGAACTGGTACCAATTGCACTGAGATCCAACTGAATAAGGGGCTGGGACATTCCACTTATTCTCAAAGTGCAATTTTAGCAGCTCATGCATATTTGATCAATAACGGCGCCGGCCAAGTCCTTATAGTCAGCTGGGAAGGGAAAGGAATGTTAGAGTGTACTGGTTGTTGCTACTAGAGACCGAGAGCACTCTGCGTCCCCACAACCCGCACGGACTGGGGTATTTTTAGACGGAAAGGATGAAAGATCTGGGAGTCACCGTTGGGTCGGTGATGCGATCCATGGATAGGGGTTATTTATAGTGTTCGTGATAGGTTGTGTGGTGAATAAGGTGAATAAGGTCAAGCGGCACAGCACGCTTTGGTTGCATAACTTATAGGCGTTATATATAAACTGTGCTGTGAGTAGAAGTTGGAAGTGAGAGAAACGACTTTTTTTAATTCGTTTCTGGTTCTAGCGATGGCTATGAACTAATGCATATACATGAGTTGTATATGTAGAAAAGAGAGAGCGAGAGAAAGTGGATAGAAAGATACAAAGTAGGATGAAAAGGACGGGCCAGGGATTGAACCCATGACCTTCTGCATACGAATCAGAAGCGGTAGCCACTAGACCACCAAGCCCGTTGTAAGCCACCACGATACCAGTG